>NC_057396.1:63579519-63637019 GCF_019320065.1 Cervus canadensis | reverse complement strand
TTTTTTTAAGATCAGATTTTTTTAAAGCCTGCCTTAAAGCTAAAGATTTTAAGCTATATAAAGAAGGAACCATTAAAGATTTTTGTGAAGAAGTATAATTTTTAAAGAGTAGTTTTAAAGAATCTTTTTGGAGACAAATTTATTGGAGCTTATAAATATACACATTTTTAGTTTTCTTTCAGCAATTTAAAAATTGCCAACAGAGAAAGGCATGATAGGGGCTATATGATCTTATTGGAGCAGAATAAACACATAAGTGGCCTTTCCTTGTTTCTGGAACTATATAATAGCAAGCAACTATTTCCAGGAATGAAGATGGCATAGGAATACACAGGTTCTTTTCCAGGTCACCCCACTGACAAAGGTGTAAGCAGACACTGAAAGATGAACTCCCAAGTTCAGCAGGTGCCTAATATGCTACTGGAGAAGAGTGGAGACATAACTCCAGAAAGAATGAAGAGACAGAGCCAAATCAAAAACAATGCCCAGTCGTGGATGTGCCTGGTGATGGAAGGAAAGTCTGATGCTGTAAGAACAATACTGCATAGGAACCTGGAATGTTAGGTCCATGAATCAAGGTAAATTCGAAGTGGTCAAACTGGAGATGACAAGAGTGAACACTGACATTTTAGGAATCAGTGAACTAAAATGGACTGGAATGAGCAACTTTAACTCACGTGAACGGTTTACCTACCGTGGGCAGGAAACCCTTAGAAGAAACCGAGTAGCCCTGATAGTTAATGAAAGAGTCTGAAATGCAGGACTTGGGCCCAATCTCATCAACGATAAAATGATCTCTGTTTGTTTCCAAGCCAAACCATTCAATATCACATCAATTCAAGCCTATGCCCCAATCCGTAATGCTGAAGAGCCTGAACTTGAAAGGTTCTGTGAAGACCTACAAGACTTTATAGAACGAACACCAAAAAAAAAAAAAAAGATGTCCATTTCATCAGAGGGGACTGAAATGCCAAAGTAGGAAGTCAAGATATACCTAGAGAAAGAGGTAAGTTTGAACTTGAAGTAAAAAATGAAACAGGGCAAAGGTTAAGAGAATTTTGTCAAGAGAACACACTGGTCATAGCAAACCTTCTCTTCCAACAACATAAGAGAAAACTCTACACATGGACATCACCAGAAGGTCAATACCAAAATCAGATTGATTATATTCTTTGTAGCCGAAGATGGAGAAGCTCTACACAGTCAGCAAAAAAAAGACAGGGAGTTGACTATGGCTCAGATCATGAACTCCTTACTGCAAAATTCAGACTTATGTTGAAGAAAGTAGGGTAAAGAACTAGACCATTCAGGTATGATCTAAATCAAATCTGTTAAGATTATACAGTGGAAGTGACAAATAGATTCAAGGGATTAGATCTGATAGAGTTTCTGAAGAACTAAGGATGGAGGTTTGTAACACTGAACTGGAGGCAGTGATCAAGATCATCTTCAAGAAAAAGAAATGCAAAAAGGCAAAATGGTTGTCTTAGGAGGCCTTACAAACAGCTGAGTAAAGAAGAGGAGCAAAAGGCAAAGGAGAAAAGCAAAGATATACCCATCTAAATGCAGAGTTCCAAAGAAGAGCAAGGAGAGATAAGAAAGCCTTCCTCAGTGATTAATGCAAAGAAATAGAGGAAAACAACAGAATGGAAAACACTAGGGATCTCTTCTAGAAAAGTAGAGGTACCAAGGGAACACTTCATGCAAAGATGGGCACAATAAAGGACAGAAATGACATGGACCTAACAGAAACAGAAGATATTAACAAGACAAGAAATCACAGGACTATACAAAAAAGAGTTTAATGACCCAGATAACCATGATGGTATGATCACTCAACTAGAGCCAAACATCCTGGAATCTAAGGTCAAGTGTGCCTTAGGAAGCATCACTAGGAACAAAGCTAGTGGAGGTGATGGAATTCCAGCTGAGCTATTTCAAATCCAAAAAGTTGATGTGGTTAAAGTGCTGCACTCAACATGCCAGCAATTTGGAAAACTCAGTAGCGGCCACAGGATTGGAAACGATCAGTTTTCATTCCAATCCCAAAGAAAGTCAATGCCAAAGAATGTACAAACCACCGCACAATTGCACTCATCTCACACACTAGTAAAGTAATTCTCAAAATTCTCCAAGCCAGGCTTCAACAGTGTGTGAACAAAGAACTTCAAGATGTACAAGCTGGATTTAGAAAAGGCAGAGGAATCAGGGATCAAATTGCCAATATACATTGTATCATAGAAAAAAATGAGAGTTCCAAAAAGCATCTACTTCTGCTTTATTGACTATGCCAAAGCATTTGACTGTGTGGAGCACAGCAAACTGTTGAAAATTCTAAAAATGATGGGGAACCAGACACCTTTGTTGCCTCCTGAGAAATCTATATGCAGGTCAAGAGGCAACAGTTACAACTGGACAGGGAACAATGGACTGGTTCCAAATTGGGAAAGGAGTAGGTTAAGGCTGTATATTGTTACCCTGCTTATTTAACTCACATGAAGAGTACATCATGTGGAAGGCCGGGCTGGATGAAGCACAAGCTGGAATGAAGACTGCCAGGGGAACAGTCTTATAACTTATAACAGTCTTATAACGGAGAAACATCAATAACCTCAGATATGCAGATGATACCACCCTTATGGCAGAAAGCACAGAACTAAAGAGCCCCTTGATGAAAGTAAAAGAAGAGAGTAAAAAAGCTGGCTTAAAATTCAACATTCAAAAAAGAAAGATCATGGCATCCAGTCCTATCACTTCATGGCAAACAGATGGGGAAACAGTGACAGACTTTATTTTCTTCGGTTCCAAAACCACTGCAGATGGTTACTGCAGCCATGAAATTAAAAGACATTTGCTTCTTGGAAGAAAAGCTATGACCAACCTAGACAGCATATTAGAAAGCAGAGACGTTAATTTGCTGACAAAGTCCGCCTAGTCCAGGCTATGGTTTTTCCAGTAGTCATGTATGGATAAGAGAGTTGGACTATAAAGAAAGCTGAGCGCTGAAGAATTGATGCTTTTGAACTGTGGTGTTCGGGAAGACTCTTGAGAGTCCCTCAGACTGCAAGGAATTCCAACCAGTCCATCCTAAAGCAAATCAGTACTGAATATTCATTGGAAGGACTGATGCTGAAGCTGATGCTCCAATACTTTGACCATGTGATGGAAGAACTGACTCTTTGCAAAAGACTCTGAATCTCGGAAAGACTGAAGGCAGGAGGAGATGGGGACAACAGAGGATGAGATGGTTGGATGGCATCACTGACTCGATGGACATGGGTTTGAGCAAGCTCCGGGAGTTGGCGATGGACAGGGAAGCCTGGCATGCTGCAGTCCATGGGATCACAGAGTTGGACACGGCTGAGCGACTGAACTGAAATGAAGACACTGAAACCCATACAGATAGACTGAATGATCTAAGCTTCCAGTGGAAGAGTGTGCTCTGCACACACTGTTACAATGTTCTTCAGTCTGAGAACTTTTAAGGAGGCTCCGCGGTAGAGATTCCTCTGCAATGCAGAAGCTGCAGGAGATGAGGGTTTGATCCCTGGGTGGGAAGATCCCCTGGATTAGGAAATGGCAACCCACTCCAATCTTCTTGCCTGGAGAATCTCACAGGCTGAGAATCCTGGAGGACTACAGTCCATACGGTTGCAAAGGGTCAGACACGACTGAAGCAACTGAGTGTGAACTTATTTTGTTTTCTCCAATTCTCCTTCAGCTTCTCTCGATGTATGTGTATATATACACACAAACACACACAGATGTGCATATATATATATGCATATATATATGAGTGAGCGAAAGTTGCTCAGTCGTGTCCAACACTTTGTGACCCCATGGACTATACAGTCCATGGAATTCTCCAGGCCAGAATACTGGAGTGGATAGCCATTCCCTTCTCCAGGTAATCTTCCCAACTCAGGGATCGAACCCAGGTCTCTGAGCCACAAGGGAAGCCCTATATGTATGTATACATAAACATATTTGAGATCTCAGATAGTTACATTTTCCAATATGGGTATATATTTTTTTTCTGCTGGGTAATGCAAGTATTTAACAATTCTTAATGTAATTAACTATAAAACAGTATCTTCAACAATATTTAGATGAAGAATGCCCAAGAATTTAGTTGATCAACAAAGTCAATAATTTACTGATAAATAAGAGTCAAGTATTAAAATTCCAGAATACTTGAATATTGTACAAAACTTAGGTCTTTGTTTCAAAATCCTCTTCCTGAAGAGACTAAAGCATACAAAGATTATTAGACTGAAATTGAGTCAAACACCTAGACAGAGCTTAGCCATCTTTGACCAAAGCATGTTCGTCATAAAGGATGCATAATGGATACTATTGGTTATAAAATTCATATGCAAATGCTTTCATTTCTTTTTTGGTGAAAAACAGAAAGAACACTGTTGTCTAGCTAAGTAATCTTTCAAAACATTGGTTATATATGAATATTATAGTTGGAATACTAAGAAAGTCAGAAATGCATATGGTATATGCCAACTAAGTTTATTGAATCTGGAATAGATAAATACATGTATACACCTGTAAATAACACAAATGCATATATAATTTCTAAAATGGCATGGATTAAAAAGTGAAAACACATTGAAAAATTACATTTTCCCAGAGGATATTATGTCTAAAATAAATGATGGAGAGTAAACGTAAGACAGAGAACATGTATAACCTTATAAACTATCTTACAGTAGCCATTTATGGATATGAGTTTTGGCCTATAAAGAAGGCTGAGCACTAAAGAATTGATGCTTTCAAACTGTGGTGCTAGAGAAGACTCTTGAGTGTCCTTGGAATGCAAGAAGATCAAGCCAGTCAATCCTGAAGGAATCAGTCCTGAATATTCATTGGAAGGACTGATGCTAAAGCTGAAGCTCTAATACTTTGGCCTCCTAACGTGAGGAGCTGACTGATTGGAAAAGACCCTGATGCTGGGAAAGATTGAGGGCAGGAGGAGATGGAGACAACAGAGGATGAGATGGTTGGATGACATCATCAACTTAATGGATATGAGTTTGAGCAAACTTCAGGAGATAGTGAAGGACAAGGAAGCCTCGGGTGCTGTAATCCATGAGATCGCAAAGACTCAAACATGACTGAGCAACTGAAGAAAAAAAACAAAGCTATCTTATTTGAAATTTATGAAACTCAGTACATGTGCAACTTCCTCTCGAACAATCTTTAGAACACATTGCACATTCTGTTCATTTTAACTACTATATGTCTGGCAATATTTTTATAAAATTCATTACCCATGTATGAACATTACAGAGGTAATCAATTTCAGTTCAGTTCAGTCACTCTGTTGTGTCCGACTCTTTGCAACCCTGTGAACCGCAGCACCCCAGGCCTCCCTGTCCATCACCAACTCCCAGAGTCCACCCAAATCCACGTCCATTGAGTCAGTGATGCCATCCAAACATCTCATCCTGTCGTCCCCTTCTCCTCCTACCCTCAATCTTTCCCAGCATCAGGGTCTTTTACAATGAGTCAGCTCTTTGCATCAGGTAGCCAAAGTGTTGGAGTTTCGGCTTCAACATCAGTCCCTCCAATGAATACCCAAGACTGATCTCCTTTAGGATGGACTGGCTGAATCTCCTTGCAGTCCAAGGGACTCTCAAGAGTCTTCTCCAACACCACAGTTAAAAAGCATCAATTCTTTGGTGCTCAGCTTTCTTTATAGTCCAACTCTTTGCTCAAATAAAAGAAGGGAAGAGTGAACAAACAGGAGTATTTTATGTAAGACATCTGAAAAGTTAAGGTTTATTTTATAATTGAGGTTTAGATATGTTGAGTCAATGTTCAAGGTCTTAATGCTAATAAATGGCAGAATCATTAATAGTCACTTCCTCGTGTGCACATCAACTTTTTTCCTATTTATTAAATCACCTCCCACTTTTAGCTTAATAAGAGAAACACAGACTTTTTAAATATCTGCTTTGCAATTGTAACATAAACATTATTGGAAAATATTGAAAAATAAAGAGTTCTAATAAAAACAAAACAAAGGTTACTAATGTATCCACTAGTAATATGCAGCTTCTACTATGGGGTTTCTCTCCATATATTTATTTAATTTTACATATTAGGAGACATTCTATAGATACCTCTTTAAAACACATATTCCCCTTTTTTAGACAATTTCACATGCCAATAGTATTATTCCATGTCAATATTTTAATGGATTCATTTATTTATTTAAATGCATATTATCAGATATTTGTCATTTCTAACTGTTATTAACAACAATGCTATGATGAATGCACTTTCTGCCACCCTTTTATGAATATCTCTAATTAATTTCTTGTAGAAATTCAGAGAGAATTCGTTCAGTTGAAAAGAGAAACATTTCCCTAACTACTGACATATTGCTATATTAACACCTTCTCCTTAGCCTCACAGACTCAATGGACATGAATCTGAGCAAACTCTGAGAGATAGTGAAGGACAGGCAAGCCTGGCATCCTGCACTCCATGGGTCACAGAGAGTCAGCTATGACTTAGCAACTGAACAACAGCAAACGACCTTCTCGATGTTTTTACCCATTTAGATTCTCAAGAATACGATATGAAAGCATCCATAGCCCATTCCAAATTATTACTAAAACTAGATAAGAACTTTACCAATAACAAATAATAAGTTTTTCCAGTCTTATGTGAAAAAAAAAAAAAACTACCTTAGAGATTGAACTGGCATTTCTTTGACTACTAGCAATGATGGGAATGTTTTCACTGATTTATTGATTTTTTGTGTGTGTGTATCTTCTTTATAATAGAATAATTTAAGCCTAGCTATTTATCTATTGGGGTTTTCAGCTTATTCATTAAACAGAGTTTTCAGACATGAAAAGCCTTTTTAGGGTGTGTTTGCTCCCGTCTCCAGTTTTAGACTTTTATCTTGGTAATTAATTTTATAATCAGATGACTTATGTTTAATGTAGTTAAATGTGCAAACATTTTGAACTTTTCATGTATGTTTGGCAAAGACTTCACCAGAATTTAATTAAATATCTCCATCTCTTTCTACATTTTCTAGTTCTTTTTTGTTTACACTTTTAGATTCAAATATTTAACATAGGTTGGAAACAGCAACCAACTCCAGGATTCTTGCCCGGAGAACTCCATGGACAGAGGAGCTTGGTGGGCTGCAGTCCATGGGGTCACAAAGAGTCAGACACAACTGACAGACTGTTGATGATGATGATGTTTGCCATAATGCGATTTTTTTTTGTTTTTCTCCTGATATTGTTAGGCAATATCCCAATTGTCTAGGCTCACTGAGTGCTCATCATAATATATTGTTTATCTTATTTAATTTTCTATCACTATGTGTTAGAAAGTCTTGTGACCCAATTATGCTTATTACACAAAATTATTAAGTGATTCATTCCAGAGCTTTCTGAAGGACAAAAATAACTCAGGCTATAAGAGAAACAAAATAAGGCTAGTGCTAACTGTCCTAATAAAATGTGTAGATGCCCCTGCACATACTATGAGACAAGCTTGTTCTAAACTTAGTAAACATGTAATTTCAGGTCCTTAAATATCCTTATCAGGTAAATAGTATACACACCCTGATTATAGATTAAATAACAATACTGAGGCAAAAAGTCACACAAATAAAAATGGATAGAAGTAAGATTCAAAAAGAAGCAAGGTGACACCACTGGCTATACTATGAATCATTACACTGTATTTTCCCATAAGTAAAGAAAACAAAGGAAAGAAGAAGACAAGGAGGAGGAAGTGGGAGGGAAGGAAGGGGCGGAGTGGGGGGGGAAGAGAAAAGGGAGGGGGAAGGGGAAAAGGTTAGAGCAGAAAGTGAAGAGAGAAGAGTAGAGGGGGAGAGAGGTTGAGGGAGAGAGGGAGGAGGGTGAGAGGTGAGGGGAAGAAAGGACTGGGATGGCTGAGACTAATGGGAGACTGAGAGGAAGAGGAGAAAAAAAGAAATGAAGAAATACACACAGTAGGAACATGTCCTTTCAGAACTGTTTTGATTTTTTTTTCCTTGCATAGTCTTTAAAAGACAAACACTAGAACTAGCTAATTTGAAAAATGAAGTATATTCACAGGTAAGTATGGCCAAAAGTAAAGAGCAGCATTCTCCAAGAGACACAAGAACTGTAAAATACTAGTGACCTTATATCCCCAAAGGTGCTTAAATGTATGATGACTGGGGTCGCATTAAATTAAATTCTTTCCCTAAAGTTCACAACAGATATTTTAATGCATCAGCACCATATGGATAGTGATTAGAGAGGAGCTAACTATAGAATCTCACACCAGCTTTTCTCAGACATATTTCTATTCAAAAACAATAATACTTTCAAATACCATACTACATATTAGAAGTTGTAACAAAGATAAAGTCATAGAAAAAAAGCTCTAGAATAAAAGTTAATGTAAAATTCTCAGATTGATATTATATTTTGATATATACACCACATGAACACATGTATGTGCCCACAGGTATGCATATATACCTCCTATCCCAGAATTTATATATCAACTGTTGGTAAAATATCCTTGATACTGACTTTGAGTAACTGAAGAATTTACTGAAGACAGGGAAAATCACTTGAAGCAATTCAAAGCTGAAGAAAGTCAAAAAAATTCAAGTATTCAATATTAAGATTTCCAAGATAGAAATAAAGAGGGGGTTCCAAAGGAAGGTAGTTAAATGAAATTTTGATATGACTTATTTCCCAGAATGGCAACTCATTAATTGATTAATGAGGGTTAATTAAAAGGGTTAATTATATCTTTTCAATTTGTTTCCTATCACTTCACTTTACATATCCCTAGTGATATCAATTTACTTTCCAACCTATACACAAACTAGTAAAATGGAACAGCCAGTTTATGCACCTACCTTCATAACCTCTGATGTCGGCCCCACCTAAAAGTTTCCCCATGGTGCTGGAAAAGTGCATACAATTTTCTAAAAGATCTGCACTTTGCTTCACCCCAGGTATTGAAAATACAAAAGCTATTTGCAGAAGGATTGAGAGTATCTGAGCTCTTTAGATATTTTCTTGTCTGAAACTTGTTATAAATTCAGGTCAGAAAAGCTAGTGTAATATTAGAATTGAAAAGAGCAACAGTGTTTTGACATTGTATATCTTGGCATAAACCTTGCCTCATTCACAGTATGAGATGTCATGAAACTCAACTCAGCATAACATAAAATCAAGTCGGTTAAAGGAGTTCAAACAGCAAACACCTAGTGTCTCTGGTGACCAGCATCTAGTTATGCAACAAGTCTGTGACACAATAAAATCATCAGGCCAATATTCATGCAATATTTATTGTGCACCTGCTATGTACCAATGACTGTATCAAGGACACATAAATTAATGCAGCATTTCTCATTTTCAAGGAGGGAATGAGCTGACAAATAGCATTTACTGAAAAGTCAGACACTAACCTGAGCATTTTACACGTATTGTTTCTAAACTCTCCCATGGGGCTTCCCTGGTGGCTCAGATGGTAAAGAGCCTGCCTGCAACACAGGAGACTCAGGTTCGATCCCTGGGTGGGGAAGATCCCCTGGAGAAATAAATGGTAACCCACTCCAGTAATCTTGCCTGGAGAGTTCCATGGACAGAGGAGCATGGTGGGCTATAGCCTATGGGGTGGCAAAGAATCAGATACAACTGAGCGACTAACAGATTCACTTTCATTAACTTCATGAATTTGATTATATTATTATTTTACAGAGATATAAATAGTATCCCCAAAATGCCGACAGAATTATCTAAGGCACTTAACCAGCAAGTGGCTGACAAATATTTAGAACAAACTGACTTAACCACAAAGTTTTAATGCTTTGAATTAGAATATTTCCGCTTCATCCACTGAAAGAGACAACCCCAAAATGCAAGAAATCAATTCACTGTGCTATGCACTTTTCGCATACGTATACAAATTACTACATGAGAGTAAAGAGGAGGGCATGGAATTATGCCCTGAGACTGTTTTGGAGCGAGGAATGGGGTTTTACCTGGGTCTCAGGCCTTGAAATCTAGCCTTACCTTTCTGGGGCCTGGCACGGATTGGCACCCCTCCTGGACAAGCTGTAAGTGACGGGGCAGCAACAACGACGGAGGTTGTAGGACAGACTGACCAGTCGGCCTCCTGCAGCTCACGGCCAGGCAGCAGTTATCTGTCTGCGGATTTCCAGCAAAACACGGCGAACACAGAATCGCTGTGCCGAACGAGGACAAGATGAACCGGCTCAGCGGCCCTGCACATCCGGGGCAGCGTGCGGGCTGGGTGCAGGTCTATGACGTGTGACGTGAAGGATGCTGGGAGGAGGGGCCACAGCTGGACCAGTCCATCCTAACCTGACAGCCTGCGCGCATGCTCACCCGTATCTCCGGCCACCTGACAGAAACCCTGACCGCAGACAGGCCTGCCTGGACCTGGCCTCTGAGTTGATGGACCCTGGCGCTTTACTCCCGGCGGCCCTTCCTTCCGCCGGAACTTGAGGCTTCTGCCACCCTTCCTCCTCACCAGCTTGTCAGCCCGCACGCTGCAGGTATTTTCGGGGCTTTGCAGCCCTGTGGCTGTGGTTACCCTACCACATGGGAAACTTCAGGAAGGGTTCTGGTGCTCTGAAGGGGTTTACCATGTTGCCTCTCCTCCGCTTTGATGGGGTGCTGCCGCAGAAGGGTTTGACCTTCCTGCTCCCTGGTCTAGTACCTGCCGGACTGAAACGGTTCCCTTCTCCCAAGACACCAGAGTATTGTCCCCCAGGCGAGGGGATTGAGGCACCTATCTCCCCTCCCATAAGCATGGCGTAAGCGAGGTGAGCCCATCATCTGCCCCATAGCTAGGGGCTTAAGTGACTATGAGCTACCAGAGATCAGAGAGGGAGCAGAGATATGCACATGACCTGAGGCTTGTTCTAGTCACTAAAAAGCATCCCCTACAGTTGGGCTTTTCTAACCCCATGTTGTTGATAAATAAAATAAATGACTTTGCACAGGGACACAAGTACACCCACACACAAACCAGCACAACAAACAAAAACCGTATTTTCCAGGAGAAAGTAGCAGCTTATTAAAAGCATGGCCTAGTTAAGGAAACACAAAAGAATTCTCTTTGTATTATAAGAAGGAAAGAAAAAACAAGCATCACGCTAGAAATACAGATAGGGCCAGAGAGTGAAAGGCCTTAGAGGCCATTTGAAACAAACATGAACTTTTTTGGTTTTCTATAGGAAATGAGGGAGTCAGATATGTTTTTAATATGCATGCTAAGTCTCTTTGGTCGTTTCCGACTCTGTGCAACCCTGTGAACTGTAGCTTACCAGACTCCTCTGTCCATGGGATTTCCCAGGCAAGAATATTGGATGGCTGCCATGCCCTGCTCGAGGGGATCTTCCAGACCCAGGGATTGAACCCACGTCTCTTACGTCTCCTGCATTGGTAGGCTGGTTCTTTACCACTAGTGCCACCTGGGGAGCCCATGTTTTTAATATGGGGGAGACATAAACGTATCAGCATTTATTGACATTTTAAAAAATATTCTTTAAACACGGTAATTGTTTCTCTTGTAAAACTTTATATTTACTTGTAAATATTTTGGCACCATTGATTTTCACACAATGAAAATAGCTGAGGTGGATATGTGTGGCAGGGGGGATATTTGGGATCAAATGTTTGTGAAATATTTCACAAATGCAACACTTTACCTGCAAGAAAACAGGAAATTTCCTTTGAGAAAGTGAGTGTGGTAATGTCTTTGTTGCTTTTGAGTTTCAAGTAAGACATTGAAATCAGTTGATCATTCTTAGGTAGTAGTGTGACACAGAGACAGATGTTTGGAGATGACTGCACTCTTCTTTTTCACTAGTTGAAAGAAGGAACATACAATTTTCTACCTTTTGTGTATATAAGAAGGAAAATAGGAAAAAAAAAGTCGTGTTTTATTTATTCTGCTGGTTTCCCCTTTTATAACAAAGCTATTTATAAGACTTTAAATGAACCCTGATGCAACAAAGTACTGTTCTAGAAACTTTAGATATTGTCCTAGTTCACTGAAAGTACTTTTTTATCTTACTGCAAACATGGTAATGGTAGCATTTAATTTCTTTTATTTTTACCGCTTTGTAACTGATGGTGCTCAAATTTCCTTAGGTGTTTGTTCTCCTGATTTTAGGTTCTCTCTTTTATTTCAAAAACAGTACTGTTTCCAACTTTTCTATAATACTTAATATTTTCTAATTTCGGTCTGTTGTGAAATTTGATAATCAGGCCATTTACACTTGGAATGACTTTATTTTTATTTATTTTAGCTAAGGAATTTATTTATTTATTTATTTTATTTATTTTAATTGGAAGCTAATTACAATATCATATCGGTTTTGCCATACATTGACATGAATCTGCCATGGGTGTACATGACATTTTAAATGAGTTTTATAAAGAAAACATACAAATTCAAGATAATTTCACTACATATTCTTGTAAAATAATGCATTGCAGTTAATTGGTTGAGAGAAGATAAAATGCATGCATACATATATGTATACAGGGGTGTGTGTGTGTCTGCGCGTGTGCACTTTCTGTAATCCTTCCCAGTTACCACTTTTCAACTGAGTGGATTTTTCAGTGATCATTTGGTATACATTGGAAGTAAAGCCCATATTTACTTTGTGAAAAAACTAAATAAGAGCAAGTGCCATTTTATGTTTCTGTACTTTTATTTCACTTGTTTTTCAGTGCATACAAAAAGAACACATTAAGAAAAATATTAAAATTTCATGAGATGAAGAAATATATATATAATGAAAAGGTCCATATCTGGCCTTCTTGCTACCCTTATTCCATAGCAACCACTGAGTCTGAATCTTTGAATATATTCAGAAAGATTTTATGTATCAATTTATAAATATCATTATTAAGTATATCTATTGAGTGATTTTTAAAATATGTGATTGGTAACAAAGTAAGTAAGTGGTTCTTCAGCTACTTCTATTCATTTAATATTTTATCTTAGTAATTATCTAACATCAGTACAAACATTGAGTTGTTTATAGTGACTTTTTAACATTATTTAAAACTTGGTTCCATATGGACTTTAATTTGGTATCAGTCAGTCAGTCAGTTCAGTTGCTCAGTCGTGTCTGACTCTTTGCGACCCCATGAATCGCAGCACGCCAGGCCTCCCTGTCCATCACCAACTCCCAGAGTTTACTCAAACCCATGTCCATTGAGTTGGTGATGCCATCCAACCATCTCAACCTCTGTCGTCCCCTTCTCCTCCTGCCCCCAATCCCTCCCAGCATCAGGGTCTTTTCCAGTGAGTCAACTCTTCGCATCAAGTGGCCAAAGTATTAGAGTTTCAGCTTCAGCATCAGTCCTTCCAATGAACACCCAGGACTTATCTCCTTCAGGATGGACTGGTTGGATCTCCTTGCAGTCCAAGGGACTCCCAAGAGTCTGCTCCAACACCACAGTTCAAACCCATCAATTCTTCAGCACTCAGCTTTCTTCACAGTCCAACTCTCACATCCATACATGGCCACTGGAAAAACCATAGCCTTGACCAGACGGACCTTTGTTGGCAAAGTAATGTCTCTGCTTTTGAATAGGCTATCTAGGTTGGTCATAACTTTGCTTCCAAGGTGTAAGCGTCTTTTAATTTCATGGCTGTGATCACCACCTACAGTGATTTATAGGATAACATAATTATCCATTTATAATGTTTTACTGGAAAGAGTACCCAGCCTGATGATAGGTGTATATAAATAGTTAAGAACAAAATCATGTACCCTCAATTTATGAAGAATTTATGACCATATGCTTGAATTTCAAAGGAATATTTTATTAAAATTAATAATTTTATTAAATATATGTAAGTATTACTGGAAATGACCATAAGTTTCTCTTCTGTACAAATTTGTGCTTTTGATGTATAAAAATGATAATGACTTACATTAAAAGGTCTATTTGCAATGAACCATCCTTGCATTTTTGTAATTAGTCTCATAAGGACATCTGGTTTCTTCACTGTGATGCTAAACTGAAATGTTTATCAATATATGTTTCAGATTTTTGAATTATTATGTGTTTGTTTAATTTTACTTATCTCTGTATGGACTTTGTAAAAAGTTTTGGGTAGATTAAAACCTATGCTGAAAAAAAATAAATAAAACCTAGGCTGTAGCTATTTTGGAATACTTACACTTCCTTATTTAACTATGCCTTGGATTTCATTAGAATTACCTGTTTTTTCAAGTTTGGTAGTAATTTTGAATCACCAGGATCTATATTTTGGGGAGTTTTGTTTATACTAATTTTTGGTTTTATTGGGTCACAATTACTAAATATTTCTGGGTATTAACTTTCTTTTGGAATTTATTGAATTTTTACTTGATGCTTAATATACGGAATTGAGTTTTATGACTCCTGCATACATATTTGAAAAAAAAATCTGTAGTCTCTGTATATGGGAAACTATTTTCAAAATGTCTTAATTATATCAATGTAAATAATTATGTCCCAGGGCTCATATAGTTTTATTTATTTTTGTTCCATTTGATCAATCATGATGTGAACAAGATGACTTTAATTATATGGTAAATACCGTATTTTATTTTCCTTATATTGCTGTAATTTATTTTTATTTTGTAAGTATTGATCTATGTGGTTTGGTACATATACATTCACCTTGTGCTGTGCTGTGCTTATTTGATCAGTCGTGTCCAACTCTTTGTGACCCCGTGGACTGTATATAGCATGTCAGGCTCCTCTGTCCATGGGCATTTTCCAAGCAAGAATACTGGAGTGGCTTGCCATGCCCGCCTCCAGGGGATCTTCTCAACCCAGGGATCGAACCCAGGTCTCACGCATTGCAGGTGGATTCTTCACCATCTGAGCCACCAGGGAAGCCCATACATTCACTTTATTGTAAGGCAATTCCACCTTTTCTATATAAAATAATATATTCTGCCCAGTTGAATGAAATAGTTATCTTAGATGTGTGATAACTTTATGCAGCTAATCTTGCTAACTCGTTATATTCTTTATAATTTTATTTATTTACTTATTTACTTTTGGCTGTGCTGGGTCTTCATCACTGTGCAAGGTTTCTCTGGTGGCAGAGAGTGGGCACTGTTTCCTATTACAGCTTCTGTGTGCAGGCTTCTCACTGCGGTGGCTTCTCTTATTGCAGAGCACAGGCTCTAGAGCACTCATTCTTCGGTAGCTGCAGCTCCTGGGCTCTAGCGCGCAGGCTCAGTAGTTTTGGTTCACGAGCTCAGTTGCTCTGCAGTGTGTGGCATCTTCCTGGATCAAGAATCAAACCTGTATCTTCTGCATTTGCAGGCAGATTCATTATCACTGCGCCACCAGGGAAGCCCCCTGCTGTTACTTTTCTTGTGAGTTGTAGGATAGTCTTTCAACCATCTATTTAGGTCTTTTAATTTTCAAAATGTTTTATGAAGTTACGTATTTTAGTGTATTTTGCTCTTATATCTGTAATAGGGTTTTTGTTTTTTTGTTTTTCAACTCTGATTTTACTGACCTCCACAGCTCATATTTCCTCCCCGGTTTACTGAGCTTAGCTCTACATGGTGGCTTTCACTGCAGGGTATCTGTTCTTCTGTGCCTCTCCAACTCACCATTTCATGCAAATATATCATGTCTATTTAATTTGATTTTAGCCTGATCTTCCTGGTACTTGAGGGTTTTTGTTTTTGTTTTTGTCACTGTATGTTTAGACAGACTTGCAAAACCAGTGTATATAGATTTTATGTATTTTTCAAAATTGATGTATAATATCCTTAACATAATTTAAATAATTTGATATGAAGCATGAAATCATAATTTATTACATTTTCTCAAAGCTCTGCAAAGATGAAACATTTTTAATTTATTACATTTTGTTGAAACTCTGTAAAGAAAAATTTTAAGTATTCAAACCAGGTAAGATTTGAAAGTGGAAGTTTTTCTGGGACAAAAATATAAAGCAGGACTTCCCTGGGTAAACTGGGGTGTATTGTTACCTAGTTTGAAGATGCTTGATGAAGAACATTTCTTTGGTGAAACAAGTCTATCAGGTGGTAATACTTTTGATTTCACTCTCGATGAATATCAAGCATTGAGTTTACCTCTTTATGCAACCAGCTCTCTTATTTGTAATGCAATTTTCTGTTACTATTTTGTTTCCAAGTAGGCTTTCCTGCCACAAATGGAATGCGTGTTTATCTAAGTGACACGTCTTTCCAGCTCATCACACAAGTTATTTGTCAGTGTAAATAAGTGATTTGCTTTTTTGACATACAATTTATCCTTTTAGGGTTTAGGGTAGCTAGATCAATTCCTTAATTGCTTCTGGTGATTTGATGTAATTTAGTTGCCAAGGTTGAACATGTGAGGCCAGGGACCTTAGTATATTCACAGAATAATGAGTAGAACCATAATGTTGGATCAGAGCCCATGAAGTTCAATTTTGACAACATCCGTGATCCAAATGTGTTGAAGAATAATTCCCATAATTGCAGCCAGGGGGTACTAAGTGATGTCCCTTCATTTCCACGAAGCATTAACAGAAAAAACATACCCTAGGTTTCAAACTGTCATTGGTGTTCCTCACTGCCATTGTACGAAGTGCCATTGATGAAACACCATTTTTTTCTGTAGTTCTTTCCCTGTAGACTATGGTCTCTGAAAATCTAATGAAGTGTCTTTTCTTTCTCTTTATTTTCTCAGTTCTCCATTCAATGCACATATTTTCAGAACTCATTCTTGCCTCATTCATTATGAAAAGTGAGTAGCTCAATACACTCGGAGGTTTAGGTGCACTTCTTTTTTATTGCATTCTTGGTAGTTCTTATCCTCTGTCCACATGTTAAGTGACAGATAGTGATGGTGGAGGTAATATGCATATCTTGATTCTAAAGCAAAGTAAACAGGCTGTCATAAAAATATGGAATTGAATAAATGACAAACTAAACTCTCTCTCTGCAAGCAATTATTTCTAAACCTCAGATCTACTAATCTGCAGTTTTGAAGGCTGGGAGAAGTGCTCGTTTGTGGCTCAATCAATTTACAACAGAAATCCACATGACTATGTAGACAGCTGAGGGAAAATGTTTCTTTTCTCTGAACAGATGACAGATATCAATTCTCATATTTATTGGATCTCAATTTTTAACAACAATAGTATATTATGCAATTATCTATATCATCGAACAATAGCTTCATAGACTGGTATAACAGTGTTTTCATACAGTAATGCAATGGTAAATAAATGAGCAAAATAATGGCTTTCACAGAAAGGTAGATGAGTCCCATTAAGCAGATACTTGATAAAAGAATTTTGACTCTACATAGGATTGTGTCTCCTAAATAATATATTTAATTGGTGCAGTATCTTACCATTGATAAATACCTTTATTTATCTTTTTAAAAAATGACTGCATAAGAATAGCACAGGAGAAATAAAACCCAACACACAGTAATTCTATTACATTATGTAATAATTCTAAGTACAGACAAGTAAATTTATTTTGAAGAGCTGTCATGAGCCATAATTAATATTTGATCCCTTTTAATCTTCAACTAATGAGATTGCAATTATTTCCATTTTAGCTTCTGGAAAAATTAAGTTCAGAGTTAGGAAATACTTATCCAAGATGATACTTAGATAGTGACAGAGTCAAGGTTCAGAAACATCTCAGTCAGATTCCAAAGCCTAGATATATTCAACTGTATCACCTACACCAACTGAATCATGTTGAATCCAAGCCATGCTTCAGATTGTGCCATAATTTACTAGTTATAAAATGTAGTCATCTCATCATTGTTCCATCGACATAAATTTATTAATGGAAAGAATCCTAAATGTCTCATTCCTTCTAAATTTTTCAAAATTAAATTAATTTTATTTGTGTACTTTATTGAAATCCAATTCAGCCATTAGTAGTGATGTTGATATTGTGCATATAGGTGAATCTACACTGTTCTTACTGTTTATGTGGCTCCTTAAAACAGTGAATTTATATTATTATGACATAAAATTAGAGAAGTCTAAAAATAGAAAGCTTTAAAATTGTACAAAACTTGCATTTTCTAGATACACTTATTTTGAGAAAGTAAGGTGATTTACCCAACATTTGATGGGAAGAGGGAAATTTTATTTTAAAACAAACTTTCATAATTCTAATTTGATATGAGGTATATTCAAATTTTCTTAATCTAAAAAAAAAATATTTAGCTAAAGTAGGAATTTAATTTTGGACGACCAGCATATTGCTTAACTTATAATGATACATGTCTTACGAGGAAACTGTCTTATAAATTATGACTCCTGTATGTCTTTCTGCTTACTTTTGAATTGCTATGAGTTGTCTAGTACTTTCCATTATGTTGAGCAATGTTTATACTGCAAACTACAGTTATACAGAAACATAGGTGTTCAAATTTGGTACAAAATAAGTCTAGTTTTGTGGTTGTGGTGCTGGTGCTGGTCGCTAAGTCGTGTCCGACTCCCTGCAGCAACATAGACTAGAGCCCACCAGGCTTCCCTGTCCATGGGATCTCTCAGGCAAGAATACTGGAGTGGGTTGCCATTTCCTTCTTCAGTTTTGTGGTACACATATGCAAGACTGTGGAATTGTTCATGTAATTGAAAGGGACATTTCTTGCCTACATAGATACATGCATGCTACAGTGGAGACATAGCAACAAGTTCTTCATGTTTACCATTGAGGCAGAGAGCACTTTGAGCTACTGGAAATATTGAATGACTTAAGCCTTTCTCTCAAGAGTGAACTTCATGGTTTTCTTCATTAGAGAGTGGCACTACACTACAGAGAACTAATTCCAAGGAGAGTTGAGTAGAACAACACATGGTAATATACTAATTTACTGCATGGAAAGTGTTCTTCTAAGCCTTTTCTATATAACTCATTTTAGCCACCAAGCAATACTATAAAACTATATTTTTATCACCCCACTTTATGGATAAATAAATGAAGTACACTGAGGATAATAATATGCTTGCTTAACTTACAGTTGCTCCATTGTTTTCCTTGAACATTTTAAAAATCAGTCCATTTTAAATACCCCTAACTCAATCTTTTTTGAATGTTGTTTGCAAACAGAAAAGTTGCATGTGACCTTCACATTGCCTAGCTGTTTAAATATGTTTTATAGATGAAGTTGAAACTGACAGCAGATGGTGGTTGGAGAGAGTCCAATATTTTCCCTTTCTCCTCCATGTAATAGCAATTTTTAGTGTCTTCTCCTCACTCAGCACATTTACCCCACCCGTCAGAATAATTTTCCAAGAAATTTTACTAATCAAGCTATTTTTGCAAACGTGTACTTGGTATATGTCTATATAATGTGAAACAGATTTAAAGCACGTATTTACCTGGTTGATCAATAATTTCTGTTTTGTGTTCTCATAAACATCTCCACTGCTTTTGCTCTTATCTTTATCATCACTAGATTTTAAGTCTTGGAAGGAAAATTATGACCAACCTAGACAGCATATTAAAAAGCAGAGACATTACTTTGCCAACAAAGGTCCGTCTAGTCAAGGCTGTGGTTTTTCCAGTGGTCATGTATGGATATGAGAGTTGGACTATAAAGAAAGCTGAGCACAGAAGAGTTGATGCTTTTGAACTTGGTGTTGGAGAAGACTCTTGAGAATCCCTTGGACTGCAAGGAGATCCAACCAGTCCATCCTAAAGGAGCTCAGTCCTGGGTGTTCATCAGAGGGATTGATGTTGAAGCTGAAACTCCAATACTTTGGCCACCTGATATGAAGAGCTGACTTATTGGAAAAGACCCTGATGCTGGGAAAGATTGAGGGCAGGAGGAGAAGGGGACGACAGAGGATGAGATGGTTGGATGGCATCACTGACTCAATGGATATGGGTTAGGGTGAACTCTGGGTGTTGGTGATGGACAGGGAGGCCTGGCATGCTGTGGTTCATGGGGTCTCAAAGAGTCAGACATGACTGAGCGACTGAACTGAACTGAAGATTTTAAGTGATCATTTAAAATGTGGTAATTTATTGTAAATTATTTAATTCTATAAGGACTCTAAAAGTTACGTGAAGTATTGCCTCTTCATTTCAGAAAAAAGAAAAATGTTATCAGCTCTTTAGAGATTTTGTAAGCTTCGATGATGATAAGGCTGCAAACAGACTTTTTTTGGGGGGGTAACTTTTTATTTTATATTGGAGTATAGTTGGAGAAAGAAATGGCAACCCACTCCAATATTCTTGCCTGGAGAATCCCTTGGACCGAAGAGCCTGGCAGGCTACAGTCCATGGGGTCACAAGAGTTGGACCCAACTTAGTGACTACACCCCCACCACCACCATAGTTTATTAAAAATGCTGTGAGGGTTTCAGGTATACAGCAGACTGATTCAGTTGTATTTATACATGTAATCTATTCTTTTTCAAGGTCCTTTCCCATTTAGGTTGTTAGGTAATATTGAGCAGAGTTCCTTGTGTTATACAATAGGTCCTTGTTTGTTATCCCTTTTAAATATAAAGTGTATACCTGTCAACCCCATACTCCCTAACTATCCCTTTCTCCCCACCTCTCTCCTGGTAACCATAAATTCTTTAAGTTTGGGAGCCTGTTACTATTTTGTAAAAAGTTCATTTCTATTGTTGCTTTTTAGATTCCACATATAACATATGATATTTCTCTTTCTCTGAGTGACTTACTTCACTCAGTATAACAGTCTCTAGATTCATTCACGTTGCTGCAGGTAACAGACAATATTTTTTATGTGGCAGTTTAAATACTCTTTATCACTAAGAATGGTACAAAGTCATGACTGGTGTTTTAAAAGGAAGTAAAAATTCTCTTTCAAAAGACAAATGTAAAAAATTAAATTAAGTTGAGAAATTATACTCTGACCTTACTTTTAGCAATTTTAATCTGAAAATATGTTAACATATAAACAAAATGTTGGATATCCATTAATTATAAAAGATTGTATGAAATAAGGGACATGAATGATATTTTATTCTTAATTGGTAGTTTTTAAAATTATGTATTGCACAATGATGATGTAGAATATAAAACAACCAAGTGATAAATACTAAGTAAAATTTAAGCTCTTGGTAAACAAAGAAAAAAGATGTTTTGATTTGAAATTTGAATAAAACTGTGTACTGTTTCATTTAATAACTTTATAAAGTACATTTGATTCCCCATTAAATAAAAGAAATACTTTATAAAATTTGCCTAACCAAATGTGTAACAATATACATGAACTACTATTTATTTATAAAGACTGTTTCACACATCATGATTCAGAGCTCTCTTAAAAAATACTGTAGGTTTTTATTTTAAACGGAGGCTGTCACTGCAAATCAACAATCTTTACATTAAATAATGTCTCACGAATCTAAAACCACTGCAAAGAACATTAAATTTTTAATTTGGAAAGTTATAATACGTATATAATTATGCGTGCAATGTGTGCCAGTTAACCATTGTCCCCTAACAAAATACTGATGGCCTACAATTTATCCTTCCTCCCTTCAGTGGAGAGAACCAAAAAAGAAGGTTATGGATGGGAGAGGGAAGAAATTCGTGTCTGTGATTGAAACGACCAAAAAAGATGTACAGGGATAACATTAGAATATTCTAGACAAATGAATGGTATTGCCAGAAATCCTCAAGTTGTACATTTGTGCTTATAAGAATACATGGAATTGATACAAAAGTGATTTTTGCCACAGAGCTCAAATACTTATTTAATAAGAAATCAATAAGACATGTGTGTATTACACTTAGTTGTCATACCCCCTTAGGCTCCTCTTAGTTGTGACAGTTTCTTAGACTTTTCTTCTTTTTGATGAATTTGACAACTTTAAGGAGCAGTCATCAGATACTTTGTAAAATGCCCTTCAATAAGCAATTTTTCTGAGGTTTTTCTACATGACTACATACGGACATTTTAATCAAAAGACTACAGAATGCAAATGTCGTTTTTATTACCTCATACCAGGGTACATGCAGTTAACATGACAACACTTTTAATACTGACCTTAACCATCTGGAATCAATAGTGTTTGTCAAAAATTCTTCATTGTAAAGTTATGCATTTTCCCCTTCTTTATTTTTACTGCTTAAGAATATTATAAAGTTTGGATGTACCAGTTTGTATAGCCAGTCATGCATTGAAAGACACGTGATTGATTTCCAGTTCTGGGGGATTTTGAATAAAGCTGCGGTTTATAACATATAACATATAAACAATTCATGTGCAAGGCATTATAAGGACACACATTTTCAAATAAGTTGTGTACATACCAAGAAGCACTATTGTTGTATAATATAGTAAGACGATGCTTAGCATTGCCAGGTGTCGTAGTGGTAAGGAATCGGCCTGCAAATGCAGTAGATACAAGAGTTCAATCCCTGGGTTGGGCAGATATCCTGGAGTACTAAATGGCAACACACTCCACTGTTCCTGCTTGAAAAATTCCATGGATAGAGGAGCATGGTAGGCTACAGTCCATGGGGTCGCAAAGAGTTGGACATGACTGAACACACACTCACATGTTTAACATTGTAAGAAATCAACAAGTTATCTTCCAAAGTGTCTCTTGATTTTGCATCCCCTGTCAAAATGAAAGAGTCTCTGTTGGTCCACATCTTCACCAGCAATTGTCAAGCTTTTCGAATTTGAGACCTTCTAATTGGTATCTAGTGGTTCAGGGTCTGTATTTCTTTGTACACAGATTTACAGTAACATTTCTCACATTTTATGATATGTCTTTTTTTTTTTTTTTTTTAATTTTTTTATTAGTTGGAGGCTAATTACTTCACAACATTTCAGTGGGTTTTGTCATACATTGATATGAATCAGCCTTGTCTCCACTACTAAACTGAGCTTCCTAGGGTAGGGTCTATATCTTATTCACCCTAAACTCTCAATGTCTGAATGTTGGGTTTCCAGCAGTAAAGAACCTGCCCGAAAATGAAGGAGATGTGGGTTCGATACTTGGGTAAGAAAGATCCACTGGAAAAAGAAATGGCAACCCACTCCAGTATTCTTGCTTAGGAAATCTCATGGAAACATGTAGCTTCTCCGAGCCTGGAGGCTACGGTCCATGGGCTCACAAAGAGTCAGACACGACTGAGCAACTAAACAGCAACAACAAGATGAAATGGAAAAACATAGTAGTGTCTAATGAATAACTTCAAACATGATTCGAATAACTGTGTTAAAAAGTAAGACTTACAGTGATAATTTGTCTGTTATGTATTATGTTAAATGTTCATTGCTTTCCATTGGTCTTCTCCTGAACACCCCCCTTTAATTTCCTTTCTAAATTGTTTCCTTTCATTGTTCTTTGAAACATGATCCAATAATTCATTAGAAATATCTATTGAAAATTAATTTCCAAATAAAAATTAATTATGTCCCACATATTAAAATTATATGTAAAGTCCCTTAAAGATGTAGCTGTGTTATCTTATCTCCCATTACTGAATCTCCTTGCTCTTTTGAAGGGCACCTTCCAGCAGAAATGTGATATGGATATCAAAATAAGTGATGATGCAGAAGAAAGCTAAAGAAAGCAAATTTATCAGAAAACAGTATAATAATACAAGGTGATTTATTTCCTGATTTTCTTTTTACTTCAACTGTAGTTGTAATGTCAATTTTTCTATAGTACCCTGTGAGATTTATAAGCTATTATTAATGCCAGTGCTTTACTTCCCACGGACTTCTCATTCTTTTAGAAATAAAATTAGAGGAAGTAGAAGAAAGTCACTCAAAGAATCTCAAATTTGTGCCATGTGAAAATTTATTCTCTAACCTATCTTCTGCCTTTCTTGCCAAGATTCTGGACTTTCGTGCACTTTTTGCTGACTCCTTGAAATTTATATTCTTTTCTCCTACTCTTTTTGAGATAGAACATGGATGGATGTCTACTTCCAACAGTAAATCAGTTGCTCTATGCACAAAGAACGTTTGTTCCAGTAAATATTTTTCCTTGATTCCTCAGCAAAGTATGAGCCAAAAACTAAAGTCAAGCCCATGAAATGACATGAGGTTGATGCCATCGGAATGTTTTATGTTGATTGAAAAATGTGGGAGACTAATGTTTCTTAGGGAATCATTTAGAGAAATATGTTTGGTATAAGCCCTACTGTAAGACAACTACCAATTTTCAAGTTGCTAAGAGAATAAAAGTGAAAAAAAAAAAAAACTGTTAAAAGGAAAGTCAAAAGTTAAAAAAATTATATTAGCTAGTACTATGAGTTTGTTCATTTATAGAATTATGGGAAATTAGATTGGGATCATTCCCTGATCCTTTCTTGAGGAATGAAATAAATATTTATGCCATTATCATATTTTATGAATGAACACTGTATCACCACAACGGAAGCGTTAGAATGGTTTTCAGATTTTTTTGAAGGATGAGGTAAGATGTTAAAAATAATTTAAGTCACTCAGAAAGGAAAGGCTTTATTCAGCTGATGCAAATCAGGAAGAACACGAAGAGCAGGAGGCTCCCAGTAAAGCAGGGTCAGGATTTTTATGGAATAGAGAAAAGCTCCATGCCTATCCTCACAGTTTGGACTTAAGCTGTTTTTATTATAACCAAAATAGCTAATGTGGACCATTGCTGTCTCCATGTTCCTTGCTTGAAGCACCAGCAACTATTGTGGAAATATTTCCTGAGGACTATTTTGCAAACTTTGCATTGAATCAGCTAATCAAGATGGGAAAGATAAATACCAAAAAGAAAAAAAAGGAGAATGAAAAGCAGTTAAAGGTAGAAAGCAAAAGAGGAACTGGGACACTGTAACGTGTTTGAGCTAACATTTTTTTTACATTAATGTTTTAATGCAAAGTAAAGTGTTTCTTTTCCCTTAAAATATATACAGCTTCCTTTGTTTCATTGTGTTTGTGTCTGTATATTATACCTGTATATACACACACATGTAATCTGTGGAGCTGAGTTAAACCAAACCACAGACACACTGGTTTGGTTTCTAAGATTAGGAAGAATGATATGTATTCAGACTCAATAGAGACTTTCTCTTTCTTTACTACTTATATTTGGTTAAAATCCCAGAAATAGATCCTGAAATAATGATTTTTTATGGAAGTGATTACAAAAATGTTTCATAGAATAAAAGCAGAAGACAGATGCGGAATTAGGATCAGAAAAGTAAGGAGGTCAAATTTTGGGTATTTGACAAAGATTTACAGAAGGAAATTTAACTCAATTCAATAGAATATTCATAAAGTGAGAGTCACACCTTGACCAGAAGACAGAGAAATTGGAGTTTATATTTCCTAACAGGTCACTCACTGGTTAAAAGCTACTTCATTGGATGTAAATTTCTAGGCACCGTCTTTCACAGTTTCTGCAAGTAATATGGTCCCTGTAGCCCTAGGTCTCCTGTGGAAGGGAGGCCCCAAGTGCTGCTTGTTGGGAGGGAAAGGAAACTGAGAATCAGTGAGCACACAAATAATAAATGAAACTAGGCTTTTCAAGTTCTAAGAAAACATGACAAAAACTCAAGAAGAAAAATAATGCAAGGCATATTATCAGGTTTCTTATCGGACAAACTAAATTGAAGAATGCAGCATGCCCTCATTTCTGTCCTTCTGCAATATAGAACTTAGAACTCATGCCAGAGCAAGTCACTCAGTTGTAACAGGTGAGACAGAGGAAGCAAAAACAAGGGCTCCAGTGAGATAGATGGGTGATAGAGAGGCATGTCTTATTTTGAACTAAAAAATATGAAGAGAACATATTATCGCCTCTTCCTCCTATAGGTAAGAAGAAGTAAGAGCTTAGAGTTAAAAGTGAGTACTCCTCAGGATGCCAGAGAGGCTAAAGAGGATGGAATTTCCCTTTTCTCTTCATCAACATGAAAACTATTATTATCTTTATTTTACAGATGAGTGTATTTAGTTACACAGAAATAACATTCCCAATGGCAGGTGATAGAGTCTCAGTTTGGACTAGGTTCCTACTTTGTGCTCTTGCCTTAGTGAAGTTACCAGAAGGCACAGATTTTCAGACCTCTTTGTGTCCCCAAAGACAACCAGATTTAACATCTGACAAAGAGAGATGTGTTGACCTTCCGCATTGGAATACTGTGAGGAAGATAGACTTCTTCCAGGGAATGGAGGGGCTACCATTTTCATAGCCTTGGAATTAAAAAAAAAAAAATTGGAGACAGTGTAGTATGTGGAAAATCTTGATATAACAAATATTCTGCCCTTTAGTTTCATGATATCCAGTGGAGAATGAAATATAAAAATAAGAATTGCAAATAATGTTATTAAAGCATAACGGAGACTGTATAGATATTTGCAAAAATACTGTATAACTTTCTTTTCAAATAATATTCTGTAATATATTAGGCAGATGCCTGTTTCCTAAATGGCACTGAATTCGGGGATTTATTCTTTCCCTTGAACCTTTTCTAAAAGATCTCTCTTAATTTTTTTTTCTTTTTAAAATAGACTTTATTTTCTTAGACTTTATTTCTTATTTTAGGTTCACAGCAAAGTTGAGTTGAAAGGTACACATATATTTTATATGTCCCCTCCCCCTGCATATGCACAAACTCTCATTACAAACATTCCCACTACAGTGGTACATTTGTTATGACATATGAACCTGTTTTGACAGATTATTATTACACAATGTCCATAGTTTACACTAAGGTTCACACCTGGATTTGTACATTCAGAGTTCAGACAAATGTATAATGATACGTTCTCACTATTACAGTATCATACATGGTAGTTTCACTGCCTTGAAAATCTTCTCTGCTCTGCCTATTCATCCATCCTTCTCCCTTAATCCATGGCAACCATGAATCTTTCTAAAAGCTTCACAATTTTTCCATTCCCAGGTCACATAGCTGGAATCATGCCAAGTGTAGACTTCTCACTAAGTGAAAGATTGGCTTAGTTCCCTTAGTGATATGCAATTTCTCCCTGTCAGGATTTCCCTGGCAATCCAGTGATTAGGACTTGTGCCCCAATGCAAGGGGCACGATTCTGAGCCCTGGTCAAAATAACTGAGATCTTGCATGCCCCTTAGCAAAAGAAAGAAATTGTTTTCTGCCTGTCTTATGTCTCCTGCATTGGCAGGCAGGTTCTTTAACTCTAGTACTATAAAAATGGACTATTTCTCCAATTATTTGATTCTTATTGATTTATTTATCAGTATTGTAGATCTCCTCATAAAGAATTAGACCTATTTTGTTAGATATGTATTTTATTATTTTATTTTTAGAAATGCAAATATAAATTGAATTGAGTTTTTCATTTTAAACCCCACTTATTTATTGCTGGTACAGGCATGCCTTGTTTAATTGGATTTTACATTATTCTGCATTGCAGATACTGTATTTGTTTTTTAACAAATTGAAGGTTTGTGGTAAACCTGCATTGAACAAGTCTATTGGTATCATTTTTTTTTTTCCTGGCAGCATTTGCTTACTTTCAGTCTCTATGTGACATTTTAGTAATTATCACAATATTTCAAACTTCTTTCTTATTACTGTGTTTCTTATGGTGATCTGTGATAAATAATCTTTGATATTAACTATTGTATTGTTTTTTGGAACCACTAACTGAGGCCATATAAAATGGCAAATTCAATCGGTAAATATGTGTCTGACTGCTCCATTGACAGACTGTTCCCCTCTCTCTCTCCCTCTCCTTGAACCTCCATATTACTTGAGCCTCAACATTATTGAAATTAAGCAAATTAAGAACCTTAAAGGACCTCTAAGTGTTAAGTTAAAGGACATATCATACATCTCCCACTTTAGATCGAAAGCTAGAAATGATTAAGCTTGGTGAGGAAGAGATGTCAAAAGCCTAGATAGGCTGAAAGTAGGCCTCTTATGCTAAACAGTTAGCCACATCATGAATGCGAAGGAAAAATTCTTGAGGAGAATTAAAAATGCTGCTCCAGTGAACATATATATGTTCATATATATGATAAGATAACATATATAAGATAAGAAAGTCAATCACTCTTACAATTGATGTGGAGAAAGTTTTAGTGGTCTGGATAAAAGATCAAACCAGCCACAGTATTCTCTTATCTAAAAGCTAATCCAGATGAAGACCCTAATTGGCTTCAGTTCTGTGAAGGTTGAGGTGAGGAAGTCACAGAAGAAAAGTCTGAACCAGCAGAGATTGGTTCATGTGGTTTAAGGAAAGAAGCCACCTCCATAGCATAAATTGCAAGGAAAGCAAGAAATGCTGATGCAGAAGTCGTAGCAAGTTATCTGGAAAATCTAGCTCAGATAGTTAATGAAGTTGACTACATTAATCAATGGATTTTTTATATAGATGAAACAGTCTTCTATGGGAAGGAGATGCCATCTAGGACTTTCATAGCTGAAGAGGAGAAGTCAATGCCTGGCTTCAACTATTTGAAGGACAGGATGATTCTTTTGTTAGGGGCTAATGCAGCTGGTGACTTTAACTTGAAATCAGTGCTCACTTTCCACACTGAAAATCCTAAGGTCCTTAAGAATTATAATAAATCTCTCTTGCCTGTGCTCTAGAAATGGAATAACAAAGCCTGGATGATGACATATCTGCTTACAACATGGTTTACTGAATATTCAAAGCCCACTGTTGAGTCTCACTGCTCAGGGGGAAAAAAAATCCTTGCTGAAAATGCATCTGAACACTCCAGAACTCTGATAGAGAGATGCACACAAAATTACTGTTGTTTTCATGCTGACTAACACAGTATTCACTCTGCAAACCATGAATCAAATAGTTTTGATTTTCAAGTTTTATTATTTAAGAAATACACTTTGCAAGGCTATAGCTTCCATAGACAGGCATTGCTCTGATGAATCTGGGCAAAGTCAATTAAAACCTTCTGAAAAGGAGCCACAATTCTAGATGCTATTAAGTACATCTGTGATTCATGAGAAGTGATCATGATGTAAATATTAACAGAAGTTGGGAAGAATCAGCCCTCATGGATGACTTTGAGGGATTCAACTCTTCAGTGGAAGAAGTAACTGCATATGTGGTGGAAATAGCATGAGAACTAGAATTAGAAGCCTGAAGATGTGACTAAATTGCTGCCATCTCATGATAAAACTGTAACAAACAAGGAGTTGCTCCTAATGAATGATCCAAAAAAGTAGTTTCTGGAGAAGGAATCTACTTCTGGTGAAGATACCTTCAAATTGTTGAAATGACAGCAAACATTTAGGATGTCACATAAACTTTGTTGATAAAGCAGCAGCAGTTTTTGAGAAGAATGACTCCCAATTCTGAAAGAAGTTCTACCATGAGTAAAATGCTACCAAACAGCATTGCATGGTATAGAGAAATTGTTCATGAAAGGAAGAGTCAACTGAAGCAGCAGACTTCCCTGTTGTCTGATTTTAAGAAATTGCCCCAGCCATCTCAACCTTTCAGCAACCACCACCCTGATCAATCAGCAGGCATCAGCATTGAGGCAAGACCCTCCACCAGCAAAAACATTATGATCTGCTGAAGGCTCAGATCCTGGTGAATACTTTTTAGCACTAAAGTATTTTTAAGTTAAAGTATATACATTATTTTTGACATAATGCTATCGCACACTTAATAGACTACAGTACAGCTAAACAGCTTTTGTATACACTGGGAAACCAAAATATTTGACTTTATTTTAATACTCCCTTTGTTGGAGGAATCTAGAAGCAAATCTGCAATATCCTGGAGCTATGCCTATATATATGAAAGCCATCAATCTTTATATATTAACCTTATATCCTTCAACCTCATCTGTAATTGCCTACTAGTTACAAGAGTTTTCTGTCAGTTCTTTCATATTCCCTTCATAGCCAATTGTTCATATCATCTATGAGCAAAGACAGTTTTACTTACTTTTTCCAAATACATATACTTTTATTTTTTGTTCCATTGTATTAGCTAGGACAATATTTATTAAATATATATATATATATATTTATAAAATATATCCTGCTGTATTCGTTAGTAATCCTATATTGAAATGTTAGGAAAAAGAAGAGATCTTTGGGGCTCCCCTGGTCATCCAGTGGTTAAGAATCTGCTCTGTAATGCAGGGGGCACTGGTTTGATCCCTGGTCTGGGAGGATCCCACATGCCGAAGGGCAATTAAGCTTGAGTGACACAACTAGAGTGCCCACATGCAGCAGCGATTGAAGCCTACACGCCTAGAGTCAGTGCTCCACAAGAAGAGAAAGTCTCGCAATGAGAAGCCCACACACCACAGTGAGAGAGTAGTCCCCACTCTCCGCAGAGAAAGCCCATGTGCAGCAATGTGAAGACCCAGCACAGTTATACATGCAGTTACACACACACATATTTATATATAGGTATAAAAGAAAAGAGCTTTAAACAAGACTTGTTCAGTTTCAGAACGTAATTTCACTTATCTAATGTACTTTGATTTTATAAACAAGGAACAAGTTTAAGTGATTTGACCAAGATCACACTAGCTTGGTACTGAAAGGGATACTAACCTTTCTGTAGCTCAGAGATTTTCAACTGTGGGTGATTTTGTGCCCAGGGGATATTTGACAATAGATAGAGCCATTGTTGATAGTCACCAGCTGGGAAAAGGGGTTGCCACTGACATCTAGTGGGCAGAGATCAAGTATGCTACTAAATATCCTACAATATAGAGGACAGAAGCTGGCAGTCCGCTCCAGTATTCTTGCCTGGAGAATCCCATGGACAGAGGAGCCTGGCGATTAGAGTCCATGGGGTCGCAAAGAGTCGGACACGACTGAGTGTTAAACACACACACACACTCCCACAGAAGAGAGTCACTGTTGAGAAACTGCTGAGGTTGAGAAACTCTAGGTGCTAGCTGTATTACTTAACGTAATGCAAAGTACCAACAAATTTTAGTTGCTTACATAATGTCCAATGCAACTGTTCCTGATTGAGAGACTCCCCTTATATCTGTGATTCAGGTTGCCAGATATTATCTACTGCTATATAACATGTTACTCTTTCATTTAAGTTAGTCATAAATTAAAGTGGCTTTGACAACAACACATTTAATGTATCTTGTAATTTCTGTGGGCTAGAAATTTGAGAGCAGCTTTCCTGGGCAGTGCTGGCTCAGAGTTTCTCATAAAGACTCAGATATTTGCTAGAGTTGCATTCATCTGGAGGCTTGATTGAGGATGAAAACTGGCAATAGCTTCCAAGGGACTCATTGACATAGCTTGCAAATCTGTGCTGGCTATTGGCAGGTACTTCAATTTCTTTCCACACGGGCTTCTCCACAGGGTTGCTTGGGTATCCCCAGTGCAGAAGAAGCAAGTTAAGTGGAAGATGCAGTGCTTTTTAAAGCCACAGATCACTTCTGCAGCCTCCTATGTGTCAGCCCTGATTCAATTTGGGAAAGGACTACAGAGAAGCTTGATTACCAGGATGTGAACATTATTGGGGGGTCATCTTCACTGCTGGTTGTTACATCTTATTACTTCCAGTATATGTCTTCACTGTATTCTATAGCAGGCTGTAAGGATCATCATTGAGGTCATCTCTATCTCAGCCAAACAAATTGAAAAAGAGCAAAGAAAAATACACATAAGGGATTTGGGGGCCATGGCTGGCAGTTGTATACAATCTCTCTTGCTAAATGAAACCATGTAGGTGGTTGGAAAATGTAATTGATATCTGTGCTCAGAAAGAAAAGTAAAGAGGTATGACAAAACATCAACCAAACTATGCCATACTCCCAGGAAGTTACTTAAACACATTATTTTAGGCAATGTCATCTAAAGTGCCATTAACTTTAGATATCAAAAGGATATGAAACTATAATTGGAAGAACAAACATAATAATCAGAATGAGAGTAACTATTCAATAAAAGTACATTATACAGTTTGGTATCACATTAAAACAATTCTAATATGGTAAAAAAAAATTCATTTTTTCAGTCATTAACTTAGAAGGATAACTAACATGGGTTAGGTATCTTGTTTGTAGCATATAATATATAACACATTTAACAGACCTGAGAAATAACTATTATTATCCCTCTACTACATCTCAGGAAATAGACTAAATTTTTTGACATATTATTCAAAGTGATAGGGCTAATAAGTAAAATATACAAAATGCAAACATGTGTGGCTTCACCCTAATACCCACGAATTTTTATGATACACAATATAAGGTATTCTCATTTAACCATCAAATATATATTAGTTCATCTTAGTTCCTTAAAAATATCTGTGAGATTTTTAATTTTTTCATTTCTTTATTTTTAGACTTCCTGTTACAAATAAGTGCTTACATATTCATATTCTAGGTGGTCTAAAATTTCAGACTTTAATCTTGGACAGAAGGATATAATACAAAGAAAAAAAATGAGTCTTGAAACATCACTGTGTTAGGGTGTTTTTATCATATTTGGAAGCAGTTTTGGAGAGTGATATCATGCATGCAAATAAAGTAGTGCATAAACAAAGGAATTTAGCTATAGAATATCTAAATTATATCAGCTAGAAGATGTAAGTACCACTTGAAAGGGCAGATGGTGGTGAAATCTACTGGAAGACAAAATACTATCTTAAAAAGAAGTCTTTTAGACACACAACGTACCTCTTCTTATTTCCCATACATATCCTATGACAAACTACCCAATGTCATTCAGCTCTTGGAGAGGTGTTTTATGATCAAATGATGATTACTTCAGGGTGATGAGATTTGAAAGGTATGCAAATGTGCTCTTTGATGGAACAGCCATTTACCTGTGAAAAGCAACATTACTATAAGACTGATCCATTTAGAAGTAAATGGCAAGCCAAGTGAGCCTCACAATATTTGCCTGGTTCTTAATCAGCAGCACATCCAGAAACATCCAGTGCCAGAGTCAGAAAATGGCAATGCAGTTAAGCACTGGGAAAGTCTATAATTTTCCAGTCTTGGCTGAGAGCTAAACTGGGACTGAAAAAGACACTCTAAGACACATAGGGACAATTGTCTCAGAGCATTCTCACAGATGAGACTTATTTTTCATTACTCCTCTAGTGAAAGATGCATTTTGTTTGCTTTTGGTGTTTGCTGTTGCTGGTTTTTTTTTTTTTTTTTTTTTGGTCTATTTATTGTCATTACTGAGAAATTGGGCTTACGTAGTTTTATATGTGGTTTATATGAGTTTTCTTATCCCAGAGACTCATCTTCTACGTATTACCCATTAAAATCATTAGCTAATGTGTTAGGAACAAATTCTCAAATATTTTTGGTCCATAATCAGTTCATGAGAAGTAGCTAATTTCCTGGGGCCTTTGTCCTTTTCCAGTTGCCTTGTCACTGTAAGAGCCACCTCTCCCAACATCACCATCTCCAGTGAATGATGCTTCTTTGGTTAGAAGGCTAACAGTAAAGATATTTTTCTTTCTCCACCACAACTTTCTGTTTCCCTTGCTTATCTGAGTTAAATTAACATACACCAAAAATAAAATGCTTGTTATAGCCATAATATTATATATTATTCACATAGGATTCTACTCTAAAAATTTCATGTAGATTCCTCATTTCAGAACCACTGCCCATGTTTTGATACCCACAATATAAAAAATTATAAACACAATGGAGAGCTTACATGGCAATTTATTATGTTATGCCTGAACGCATCAGTTTCCTTTTTTGGTCCATTACAAAAATGACTCCAAATCGAGGTATGTATAATAGAATATCTCCTAATTTGTTAACCTCTCATTTATGCCAGGGAAACCACAAAAATCAAACAAATCAAAAAAAAGTCTAATACAGTGAAAAGGTTTACTTTTGTCAAGCAAAAAACTGAAAGTCCCTGCCCATTTTTTATCTTTTTATGTTAAGGAACCACGGAGTGAAACCATCCACCTTGGCCAGGCATGCTCAGAACCATGTGCATGAGTCGTCTCACAACAGGACATACTGATACGGAGCAGGATGCTGCTGCTAAAACTAACCAGGAGAATTCAGTGGGCGGTGGGGCAAAAGGAGGGAGGAGATGCCAGCCCATAATATGTCCTGCTAACCTCCCAGGAACCCTTGCTCTGGAATCCATCTTGGCTTAGAGATACATGTGCCACCAGGAAGGACCCTGAGTCAAACCAAATATAGGCATAAGCAAGATGATTGGCCAGAGACAGCACAAAAAGCTAACCCCCTCCAGAAAACCTGAGACAGCAAGCCGCGTGGGAGAGTTGTTCTGGGTTCCCCTAACCTGCTGTTCTCCACCGGGGTACCCCTTTCCTATAGTCTTTTGCTTTGTTAGTATGTGTATCTCCCTGGACAATTCATTTCTGAGTGTTAGACTGGAGCCCACTCATGGGCCTTGGAAGGGGTGCCCATCAGATAACATTTGTACTTGTTATATAGAACCATATTCAAGAGAGGTAATCTTCATATACTGTACCACCCAGTAGTAAGCAGATCAGGTCTGATGGGGTAAGAAGACTTAGTCTGCTAGAAAGGATATTAGCTTTAGAGTCAGCTATTATGTGAAAACACTGGAATAATTATTTAATTTCCAAAAGCCTCTGTAACTTCAACATTAAATTTAGAACCCAGGGTTTCTGGGAGATAATAGAGAACATACATAAAATCTGTAAGCAGGAGGCTCGTTTAGTTAGTTGTCAGGGACCAGTTTTCATCACTCAAGGCCATTTTAGGATTTCTATGCAATCTCAAAGGGGCCAGGTCAACAGCAAGTAGAAACATTTAATTTTTTTATCATCTCAATCTCTTTACTTATATGTCAGCTTTTTATTTATTGAAATTCTTACTGGATCTGTAGTACAGATAAGCCAATATCATTTTAACCTCTAATTTCAAACATCTTTGTGATGGAGAAATTCATAGAATTTAGTGACTATTTGCTTCATTTTGCAAGTTTCTAACTTCAACTGTAAAGAAACTTCTTGTCATCTCTAAGACCTTTCTCTGCATAAGAGAAAAAAATAAATGATATAATGGTGACATTCAGAGACAGTGTTATTTTGAGACAAAAAAAGTCACTTCACAGAATTACATCTATATGATCACTTCAGCAAAGCATATTCTAGAGCCATTGGTGCTTAATTTTTCTTATTTGATTCTAAACTGGGCAGCAGTAAAGCAATATTGTGTTGTTGAAAGAGCACAGACTTTGAAATCAAATTGGCCTAGGGTCCATCCTGTCTCATTCATTTAACAATGATATAATTTTGCTCATGCCCCCCAGTGGCTCTGAACTTAATTCTCTCCTCATATTATAATTCCTGGTTGCTATGATGAAAATGTTTCTATGCAAGAACAGGTTCTGTTCCACAAATTCAAACCTTCCAAACTTCTGGCTCCCAGCCTGGCAGTCAGGAAAGTTAAAATTACTGGATAAAGTGGATAACGACTTTGTGCATCTTCACTGATAAACATGGGTCATAATTTTTTACTTAAAAAAAAAAAATAATTTATAAGTCAGTATAAAAGCATAAAATATATGCTATTACATGTGCATGCACACACACACACGGCATTGTGAGCATGTTTTACTCTACTGCAGAAAAAAATGCAGTGATTCTATGTCAGCTCTTGTAGGTGAGATGCTGTAGGAAAAGCTCCCTGGTCCATGTTCATTCTTTTTATGTGGTCGTTTTGTTTACAAACCTTACTGTTTTTTAAACACATATGTCTTTTATATTTAAAAATCACATGAAATTATAAATGAGAAACAAAATTATCCAAAACTCCACCATAAGAAAAGAGAAATAGAGGCTTCCCTGGAAGTCTAGTGATAAAGACTCCACACCTCCAATGTAGGGAACTTGGGTTCGACTCCTGGTCAGGGAACTAAGATCCCACAGGCCATGTGGCCTAAATATATATATATATATATTTTAAAAAAACAAGAATAAAGAAAGAATTTACGTGTCAGTGTAAAAGCATAAAATATATGCTATTATATGTGCACACACACACACACGACACTGTGAACATTTTATTTACTCTACTAGATATTGCAGAAAAAAATACAATGATTCTATGTCAGGAAATACACATACATATTTGTAATGGTTGCATTGTTTTACTTTGTGTAAATCTACTTTAAAATATGTAATCAATTCTCTTTTAAAAGCTATCCATAAAATAAAACTCAGATATGTTACTGCTTAGGTCACCCAGCTGATGAGTATCGAACCATTGAACCGAAAAATAAACCTAGGTCTTTCTGCTTTCCAAATCCATCTGCCCTGAGTACGGCATATTAGTTTGCTTTTCTCACAAAGCATCTCCAGTTACTTGAATGCATCTCATTGACCTAGACAAATCATTTTAGGTTCTAAAAACAAGGTTAATAGTGTGGGTTAACTAGGTCATTTGTTTTTGCCTTCTCATTTCAATGTTATGTATTTGTCGCTCCCGTGATTAGAATGTGAAGACACTAAATAAGGACCCCTTGTTTTACATAATTTTGAAAGCTAACATGGAAAAATTCCACCTAAAAATGCCCTCAGCTGCATTAGTAAAAGCATTAGTCCTCAGTTTAGTTTGCAAGGAACTAAAATGAGCAGTTAGAACAATAAAAACAATGCTCACCAGTTGCCTGGCATTGTATAGACCCAGTCATAAAGTGCATGTTATGATGTAACACCCACTGGGCCTAATTATTCCCTTTTATGTACAGAGGAGCACAAGCTGTGCAACCTTTGGGAGTATTGACTACTCAGAAAGCCTTCTATTCCTCTCTCCTCCCACTCTCTGCCCACAATAGGAATTCTCCCATCAAGCTTCCATTTTGCCAGGAGAGAGAATAGAATCTTTGGTAATTGATAGTCTCTGTTCTGGCATGGAGTAGAGCAAAAGCCTACAATTGTCATTCCTCTACTCAGACACATTTAATGGGTTCTCACTGCCTAGGAATAAAATCTTTAACATGGCCCAGGGCCCTCAAAGATACTGCCCAGCTTGCCTTCCCACCCTTGTTCGCATCATTACTTCTCTATAACTGTTTATTCCTTTCTACCAAGTCTGTCTATTCATGATTCCCCAGAAGCAAATGCTACCATGTAACCTTTCTTAACAGCACTTTGCCTTCCAAAAATGCCTTCAGAACTCTTCTGCCTACATGACTTTTTTTTGTTTTTAAACACAGTCAAGGTAACATTCCACTGCTCCCTCAAGACTTCCAAACTACCATGAATTTTATTGATATTTATTTCTTAGTAGCACTCATTTTCTCTTTTAAGCATCTTTGCATGGTTAGTTTTATTTTTGACCACATGTTATTTTTCTCTGCCAGTGAAAGAATTGTCCTTTTCTCTGTCTTTGGCTGCTTAAAGTCTGACCTATGTTCTCTGAGGTGTTCAAATCTAGTGATTGGTTAATTTTCTTGTACTTGAGAGCTTAACCTTTTATGAGAAAACCTTTCACATTACAGCAAATGAAGAAAAAAAACAAACCAAAAAAAAAACCTTTTTCTTTTTATAGTCACAAGGAGAATCATCTACAGTTTCATCACTGTTTAAAATCTGGCATTACGTTAAACCTCTGTCAGCCCATCTGAGACACCTGAACACCAGTTAGCACCTATGAATGCAGATAGCACTTATAACACTCGTTAGTTTCAGGTTGGGCTTTCAGGCGGTTCAGTGATAAAGAACCCGCCTGCCAATGCAGGAGACACCGGCTCGATCCCTGGGTTGGGAAGATCTCTAGGAAAAGGAAATGGCAACTCACTCCAGTATTCTTGCCTAGAAAATCAGGGGAACCTGGCAAGCTACAGTTGATGGGGCCTCAAAACAGTGGGACATCACTTAGTGACTGGACAACAAGAAGCTGAAGTAGTTTTAAGGTGTATGATAACAACAGAAGACACTTTCCTCAAAAGAGTTCTTAGGACTCTCTTTATCAAAGACGACTGGAAGAGAAACTAGATTGCTTAGTATGGAAGTGAAATGTTGAACTTTTAAACAGTCATGCTTGTTTAATACCAGGAATATTTAAAGAGGCCTTTAGCTATTTTGCAGTTCTCATATTATAGGCAAATAGTCATAGTTTATCTTCTTCCTTGCTGCTTTAGGGTCTTCTAAGCCAATCTCAGTAGGTAAATATCAATTGTTCAGCCATAGAAGTCCATAAAAACCAGAGTTCCAGAAAGAGCATTATGTTTTGCATACAGTAATATGCTTGTAAGTGTTTTATATGTCCCTTGCAACAAAAATGGAAGTATGAATACCAACAATATGATATTTCAGTTACTCTCTGGGGCACTTAATAATATTAGCAATATGTTTCAATCAAGCTCATGCTGTATTTATTAAGGAACTTTATGTGGTTTTCTTTTTCAATTTGAAGCTAAACCATTGCTTAAAAATCTGCAAGTAAATGGGTGGCATCAATCCTGGTATACCAGCCGATGTTTACAACAGCACACCATGGGACATTACTTCCAGAATAACTTGAAAGCCAAACCGTGAATTTAAAGGGCTACGTGAGCTCCCATTATCCATTTACAGCAACTCAGGTAGTTCTATAGTATATAAACTGCAGCAACTTTACATCATAAGATGGTCCCAAATTCATTTATCTTATGAGTTGCCACTCAACTACAGTTCTTTAAGCCACTGAAGGTGAAAAAAAAAAAAAGTTTAGATCAAGTCAGTTTTAGTGACACTCAAGATATTCCTCACCCAAAAGGGCTTCCCAGGTAGCACTAGTAGTAAAGAATCTGCCTCCCAAAGCAGGGATATAGGAGACGCAGTTTTTATCCCTGGGCCAGAAAGATCCTCTGAAGGAGGAATTGGCAACCCACTCCAGTATTCTTGCCTGGATAATTCCATGGACAGAGGAAGCTGGTGGGCAACAGTCATGGGGTCACATAGGGTCAGACATGAGCACACAGCACACATACCCATTTGTTAAAGAAAGGAATATTTAGTCTGCTTTTATTGACAGATTATCAGCCCAGAATTGATATAACTTTGAGGTATTCAGTAATCTAGAAATCAACACAAAAAGCTTTTAAACCAAGCTTTTTGGACAGATTTAGATTTGGTTATTCTATTCATACATCCTTCCTTCTATATCAGTTTAGTTCAGTTCAGTTGCTCAGTCGTGTCTGACTCTTTGCAACCCCATGGACTGCAGCACACCAGGCCTCCCTGTCCATCCCCAAATCCTGTATTTACTCAAATTCATGTCCATTGAGTCGGTGATGCCGTCCAACTATCTCATCCTCTGTCATCCCCTTCTCCTCCTGCCTTTAATCTTTCCCAGCATCAGGGTCTTTTCCAATGAGTCAGCTCTTCACATCAGGTGGCCAAAGTATTAGAGTTTCAGCTTCAACATCAGTCCTTCCAATGAATATTCAGGACTGATTTCCTTTAGGATGTACTAGTTGGATCTCTTTGCAGTCAATTCTTTGGTGCTCAGCTTTCTTTACAAGCTTTATAAGGATTCTGTATAAGACTGATATAATGGATGATGGAGATAGTCTATCCAGATTCCCCTGGATCCCTCTTATCTTTTTATAAACTCTTCCTTAAGCTTTTGTTAATGGTCTCCACCTGTGATTCTCCTGAGGTTTCCCCTCAGGCTACTGAGGCCATTTTGCCATGCAGGCATAGAGTTTAAGAACTTTGGGTTCAGTTCTTAGCCAGTTATACAAAGATTGACAGGTTGAGTGTGAGAGGAAGGTCTTTGGCCTCAAGGCAGAGCAGGTCTGAAGACAATCTTGCACTTGGGAATTTTCCAGTGAAATCTGCTGAAAGGGTCTTCCACGGTGCTTTGTGGCAAACCATGGCCTTATTTTGTTCCCTGCCTTCTGTATCGTTTCTCCCCTTTCCTGTTCATCTCTGGGGTTTTTCCTAATAAATTACTTGAGTACAAATGCTTACCTTGAGTTTTGACTCCAGAGAACAGCCTGTTTTACACACAGATGATTAGGTATTAAGTACCATTCTTGATCTACCAATAAAGAGTGGTACAAAAATAATTCATTTTATAGTGATTACTCCTTTGCAATAATAACTTCTGTTATTGTTCCTTTTAGAGAAAGCAAGATCTTAGGAGTGAAAACAAGATCCACTGTCAACTTGGCCTCTCCCAGATGTGCAACACTGGAAAAGTTAACTAGTCATTTTTTCCTCAACTCTATTGGATTAAATCCCTAAAAGAATATATATATATCTGGTGCTTTGTTCATAGAACTTCTAATTATCAAATAGTTGTTTGTTTTTATTTTTCTTAGTTACCCTTCTACTCATTTGACAATGTTTAACCTATCAGAAATATGATATATTCAACAGCAGTAGAAAAATAGGTTAATTTATTAAATGTAGGCCAGACCATGTCATCCTGACAACTCATCTTTCAAGGGAAAACGAAGGATAGTGAGAAAAAAAACTTCAAACATTCAGGAAAGAATATAGCTTTAAAAGTTTACAGAGAAAATCAAAGTCACTTGATAGAAACAGTAATGCTGCCTAGCGAGTTTGTCTATGAAGTAGAAGTATTATTGCCCAAATTACTTTGTAATTATAATTATTTGCTTAACTAGCATCTAATGATTCCTTCAGCTGAATTCAGCTCTATCTCAATGAGAAGGCCTGAATGGTCTAAAGATAATCTCATTTTTACTTACTAAAAATTTTTTTTAAATTAATCTAACTTGAGCAAACACATTTTGAGGAAAGTATTCTAGGTCTTTTAATAAGGTTATCTCTGAATTCTGAGAGAACAGTCTGGAGCAAATTTCTTATCTCTTCCTCATGTTCACTGAGGATTATCAATTATATATGAGTTTTGTTAACTGCTGCAACCATTTTAAAATTAGAGCTAAGATGAAGCTCTAACTGAAGAGGGCAAACCAGAAAAATTGCAAAGAAATAGAATTAGAGCAACTCAACTCCAAAGAGAGTCATTTATCTGAGCTACTATTTGTGGAAGCTAATAAACTTCCATATTTTACAAATCAATTTAATTGGGTCTATTAGTTTCTTAGAACGTTGGTAACAAATTACAACCAAATGGGTTAATTAAGATGCAGAAATGCATTCTCTCAAAATTCTGTTACCCAAAAGTCTGAAATCAGTGTCCCCACAAGGCTGGTTCGTTCTGGAGGCTCTGAGGGAGTTTCAGTTCCTTGCTCATCTACCACTTTCTGGTGCGTTCCAGCAATTTTTGTCACTCATTGGCATGTAGATACATCACTCCAATTCTCAGTCTTCTAGTGGTTTTCCTTGTATACTTAAGTGGATATTATTACCAAGTGAGAGAAGCCAATCAAAAAGCAGCTACAAACTGTACAAGTCCAAATACAAGCCATTATGGAAAAGACGAAACTATGAAGACAGTAAAAAGATCAGTGGCTCATGGATTAGTCTGCAGGGAGATATGAATAGATGGATCACAAGAGGATTTTTAGGGCAGCTGAAATACTGTTTGTAATGAGTGCATGTCTTTATACATTTGTCAAAACCCATAGAATGTACATCAGAGACTAAGAGTGAACCCTAGTGTAAATTATGAAATTTGGGTGATAATGATTTGTCAACGTAGATTCATCAAAATTAACAGATGTACCATTTTGGTTCGGGATATTGATACTGGGGGAGACTGGGGCTGGGGTGCATGTATATGGATTATATATATATATATATATATATATATATATATAATATATATATGGATAATATATGGAAACACTTTGTGTTTTCCATTCAAGTTTTTTATGAACATAAAACTGCAAAGGAGAAAAGGAAAGATATAAGCATCTGAATGCAGAGTTCCAAAGAATAGCAAGGAGAGATAAGAGAGCCTTCCTCAGTGGTCAATGCAAAGAAATGGAGGAAAACAACAGACTGTTAAAGACTAAAGATCTCCTCAAGAAAATTAGAGATATCAAGGGAACATTTCATGCAAAGATGTGCACAATAAAGGTAAGAATCTAACAGAAGCAGAAGATATTAGGAAGAGGTGGCAAGAATACACAGAAGAATTATACAAAAGAAAGATCTTAATGACCCAGAAAACTCTGATGATGTGACCTCTCACCACTAGAGCTAGACATCCTGGAGTGCAAAGTCAAGGGGGCTTTAGGAAGCATCACTATGAACAAAGCTAGTGCAGGTGATGGAATTTCAGCTGAGCTATTTCAAGTCATAAAGAATGATGCTGTTAAAGTAATCATAGATGCTGAGTACAGATGCTGAGTAATCTGTATGCAGGTCAAGAAGCACCATTTAGGACTGGACATGGAAAAACATATTGAATCCAAATTGGGAAAAGAGTACGTTAAGGCTTCAAGTTAGTTCAGTCACTCAGTCATGTCAGTCATGTCTGACTCTTTGTGACCCCATGGACTGCAGCAGGTCAGGCTTCCCTGTCCATTGCCAACTCCCAGAGCTTACTCAAACTCATGTCCATCAAGACAGTGATGCCATCCAATCATCTCATCCTCTGTCATCCCCTTCCCTTCCCATCTTCAATCTTTCCCAGCATCGGGGTAATTTTCGGTGAGTCAGTTCTTCGCATCAGATGGCCAAATTATTGGAGCTTCAGCTTCAACATCAGTTCTTCCAATGCACATTCAGGGCTGATTCCTTTAGGATTAACTGGTTGGATCTCCTTGCAGTCCAAGGGACTCTCAAGAGTCTTCTCTAACACCACAGTTCAAAAGCATCATATCTTTGGCACTCAGCTTTCTTTACAGTCCAACTCTCACATCCAGACATGACTACTGGAAAAACCATATTTTGAATAGGTGTACTTTGTTGGCAAACAATGTTTCTGCTTTTTAATATGCTGTCTAGGTTGGTCATAGCTTTTCTTCCAAGGAGCAAGTGTCTTTTAATTTCACAGCTGATTCACCATCTGCAGTGATTTTGGAGCCCAAGAAAATAAAGTTTTTCACTGTTTCCTTTGTTTACCCATCTATTTTTCATGAAGTGATAGGACCAGATGTCATGATCTTTGTTTTCTGAATATTGAGTTTTAACCCCATTTTATCACTCTGCTCTTTCACTTTAATCTAGAGACTCTTTAGTTCTTCTTTGCTTTCTGCCAGAAGAGTGGTGTCATCTGCCTTTCTGAGGTTATTGATATTTCTCCCAGAAATCTTGATTCCAGCTTGTGCTTCATCCAGCCTGGCATTTTGCATGATGTAGTCTGAGTATGTTAAATAAGCAGGGTGATAATATACAGCCTTGATATACTCCCTTCCCAATTTGGAACCAGCCTGTTGTTCCATGTCCAGGTCTAACTGTTGTTTCTTGACCTGCATATAGATTTCTCAAGGAGGTAGATAAGGTGGTCTGGTATTCCCATCTCTTTAAGAATTTTCTACAGTTTGCTGTGATCCACACACTCAAAGTCTTTGGCGTAGTCTATAAAGCAGAAGTAGATGCTTTTCTGGAAATCTCTAGCTTTTTCAATGATCCAATGGATGTTGGCAGTTTGATCTCTGGTTTCTCTGCCTTTTCTAAATCCAGCTAGAATGTCTGGAAGTTTAAGGTTCACATACTGTTGAAGCCTGGCTAGGAGAATTTTGAACATTACTTTGCTAGTGTGTGAGATGAGTGCAATTGTGCAGAAGTTTGAACATTCTTTGATATTGCCTTTCTTTGGGATTGGAATGAACACTTATTTTTTCCAGTCCGGCGGCCACTGCTGAGTTTTTCAAATTTGCTGACATATTGAGTGCAGCACTTTCACAGCATCAGATTTTAGGATTTGAAAGAGCTCGACTGGAATTCCATCACCTCCACTAACTTTGTTCACAGTGATGCTTCCTAAGGTCCACTTGACTTCACATTCCATGATGTCTGGCTCTACGTGAGTGATCACACCATTGTGGTTAATTGGGCCATGAAGAACTTTTTTGTATAGTTCTTCTGTGTATTCTTGCCACCTCTTCTTAATATCTTTTGTTTCTGTTGGGTCAAAGCTTATTTAACTTATATTCAGTGTGCATCATCTGAAATGCTGGGCTGGATGAAGCACAAGCTGGAATCAAGACTCCTGGGAGAAATATCAATAACCTCAGATATGCAGATGACACCACTCTTGTGGGAGAAACTGAAGAAGAACTGAAGAGCCTCTTGATGAAGGTGAGAGAGGAGAGAGAAAAAGCTGGATTAAAACTCAACATTCAAAAAACAATGATCCTGCCATCTGGTGCCATCACTTCTTGGCAAATAGATGGTGAAACAAAGGAAACAGTGACAGACTTTATTTACTTGGGCTCCAAAATCATTGCAGATGGTGAGAGCAGCCATGAAATTAAAAGATGCTTGCTCCTTGAAGAAAAGCTATGACCAACCTAGACAATATATTAAAAAGCAGAGAAATTACTTTGTAAAAAAGGCCCATATAGTCAAAGCTGTGGTTTTTCCAGTAGTCATGTATGGATGAGAGAGTTAGACCACAAAGAAAACTGAGCACAGAAGAATTGATACTTTTGAACTGTGGTGTCGGAGAAGACTCTTGAGAGCCCCTTGGACTGCAAGGAGATCCAACCAGTCCATCCTGAAGGAAATCAACCTGAATATTCATTGGAAGGACTGATGCTGAAGCTGAAGCTCCAATAATTTGGCCACCTGATACAAAGAGCTGACTCATCTGAAAATACCCTGATGCTGGGAAAGATTGAAGGCAGGAGGAGAAGGGGATGACAGAGGAATGAGATGGTTGCATGGCATCACCAACTCAATGGACATGGGTGTGTGAAAGCTCAGGTATTTGTGATGGCCAGAGAGGCCTGATATGCTGCAGTCCATGGGTCACAAAGTTTTGGCCATGACTGAGTGACTGAACTGACTGACTGACTGATAAAGGGTAAATAACTGTGGCAAGAGGCCAATTAAAGGCCATATATATATATATATATATATATATATTTTTTTTTTTTTTTTTTTGGCAGGAAATACAACTAGGATAACAGTGGTGAATCTTTTCAGAGATAGTTGAATTCAGACTATGTTTGGAAGATAGTCACTCCTTTGAAAATGAAGAATAAGAAAAAGAGAGAGATGGAGGATAACTCCTGGGTTCTTGACCTCTGTGAATGCATGACAGATGATACCTTTAGAGTTGTGGCAGACTGAGAGAGACTGATTTTAAGGAGTGAAAAATTCTATTCCAGTCATGTTGTGTTTGAGACATCCATTAACTCCTCACGTAGAGACATCAACTTAGCAGCTAGATATGTGAGTCTAGACCTCAGAAATAAATCTTGGGAAATCAATATCTTAGACTGTATTTTAAATGATGAGTCTGAATGTCTTCTAGGATATGGTAGAGCTAGTGGAAAAAAGTTGGATGCAAGCAGTGTTCTGAGGAACATGGAATTTAGAGGGCTAAAAAGAAGGGAGAAACCAGGAGGACTGAAAAAGACTCCTTGGTATAGTGAGGAGCAAAATTAGTATGTGATGTTTCCCACATCAAATAAATAATTTTGGTTTAAAATGAAGTTGTCAGTGGCCTCAAGGGCTGTTATGAGTTCCAATATGATAAGGACATATATTTGACTTCTTTTATTTCAAAAACTAATTGATGGTGAGATTGATGAGATCAATTTCAATGGCAAGATGGGGAAGAAAATCTAATTTTGGTAGTTCAGAAAGGAGACTGAATATAGGCATCTCTTTGGGCTGTTTATGGGAAACATGACTACGAAAGAGAAGAGGTTTTTGCTACTTATTTTAATAAGGATGATTATCAGATGATAAAATTATTCAGTAGAGAAGGTGAAATCAATTACAAAAAAAAAAAAAAAAAAACCCAGATAATACAGCCAAAAAGCAGCTAATACAGCAAAACAAATACAGAAGGCTATAGCAAAGACAATTCAGTACACATTTGGAAGGTTTGGTTCTAGCTACAATAAAGGCAATTTTGCCATTATAACCAAAAGTGGTATATGGATTCAGTTTTAAGTAAGTTTTTTTGTTTCATGTGATTCAAATAATTTCCCTTTACTTATTGAAATATAAATATGTAGGCCACATTTAAAAGAAAAAAGAGGCTGTTGTAAAGTTGTCTTAGGGTAAGAATGTGTTTTATTTTTCTTTTTCCTAGGAATTGTAGTAGGGTTTCTGGGTAATACAAACTTTACAGTAGAGTGTATATCTCAGTTTTCAATTAAAACTTTACCATATTTAACTTTCTGAGATTAACATCAAATTCACAGTTTAATTTTTAAACAATGCAAAATGGTCAGCAGTTGTTCTGATATTTACCAAAGATTTGTTGAATTTGGAAACATTGCCCCAATTATCTTAATACTATAAGTAGCAGTAGTTTAGGAATGTCATGGGCACTTTTTCTTTTTTTTTTTTTTCTGTGCGTTGTATTATTATTTCCTTATGTTGGGTTTCTCACAGTAGTACTAATTGGATCAAGTTGTATAAGCATTTTATGGCCATTAATGTATATTGCCAAGTTGAATTCTAGATAGTTTATATCAATTTACACTGCCACTGTAAATGTATAAGATTGTTCATTTTATTTCATCCTTGCCAGATTTGTTTAGTAGTGTATTGTTTGACAGTTCACTAAATGATGTATGGTGTCTTCATTTGTGTTTTTCCAGGAGGAGACCTGAGGCCAAGTTTTTAGCCCAAGTAGTTTATTTGGAAGGTGATCCCCACAGAAAGCATCACTAGTGAATTATAGACATGGGATAAGAAGAGAAGAGAGACAACAAAAGTTGCTTTATGAAGCCAGTCACCTCTGTAGGTAACTGGAGTTTAAGCCCATTGGGAAAACTGGGAGCCAGTGTCAAAGGCATGCCTCAAAGATGCCCCAACTAAGGTGGGAGTCAATTGAAGTATCTATTCACACACTCCTGCTAACTATTGGTTGAGGCTACCAATGGTAGCCTGGTGCCTTAAATCAGTCGGAACTTCTGATTGTCAACAAGGATGGGAAAGCATGCTACAGCAGCATGGAAAGCAGAGGCTGTAAATACAGATACACAGATACTAGCAGCTAGAACCAGGCTGGTGAGGAGTGTGGGCACTGATAGCATTGATCATAGTATCTTTTTTAAATTGTTTTTATTAATAATATGACAGCAACAAAGACCTAAATAAAAACAACAAGGTTAACAGGATTTTTTTTTTTCAATTGCCGTGTACCAGGCATCTGCTCACCCCTACACATCCAGTCTTCTCCTCTCTTCATTTTATTTCAGATTCCAAGACCCCAGCTACCTTGTTGTTTTTGATGTTGACTGTGTAGTTGATATTTTTAGAGGTTTTTATTGTGAATTCTGTGGTGGTAAATTCTGTAAGCATAATTTAAGACAAAAAACTTTCACCACCATTTTTTTTTTTTTTCACCACCATTTTTGACAATGTTTTTTTGTTAATTTTATTTTGCTTTCTTGAGGTCTATTTTTTTTAATTTATTTTGCAATATTCTGAATGTTTTTAACATACTTGGCTGAAATATTCATGAATCATACCCATGTGAAATATTTTCTGAGACTTTACATATTAAAAATCACTTTTATTCTTTTCCAACATAACTAACCATTTGATTGAATATAAAAAGGTTTTAAATGGTAGCCCCACTCAAATTCTTTCTTTACTTTTGTTATGGATTTTTTTTAAAAAAATAAATGAACCTGATGATTTGCTTTTGTGTGTTTAGTAAACTTTCTTTTCTCCCTTTGGAAACTTTTGGTACTTTTTGTCACTTAAATATTAAAATATTTCTTACTTAAGTCTATATTTGTCATAAGACATTTTAATTACTCTTTATTGAAATTTTCTTCCTTTGCCTTCAAGGTAAAGATTTTTTTTCCAGAAAAGTTTGCACACTGTCTCTTCTATTTTTTTCTTTTGATTAGACCTAATGTGCACAGTTTGGAATCATAATACCAGTACCCCCAAAATATTGTCTTTTAAAGTAATTTTTGACCACATATAATTGTCTCCCAGGGTGGTGGGGTTTTTCTTTCAGTTCTTTCTCATTGTTGTATGATCATATCTCAGGTTTCTTCTCCAAAATACAAGTTTGAGACTCTTCAAACTGGTCAATCCTAAAGGAAATCAACCCTGAATATTCATTGGACTGATGCTAAAGTTGAAGCTCCAATAGTTTGGCCACCTGGTGTGAAGAGCCAACTCATTGGAAAAGGCCCTGATGCTAGGAAAGATTGAGGGCATGAGGAGAAGGGGGCAACAGATAATGAGGGGATTGGATGGCATCACCAACTCAATGGGCATGAGATTGAGCAAAGTCTAGAAGATAGTGAAGGAAGGGGAAGCCTGGTGTACTGCAGTCTATGGGGTTGCCAAGATGAGGGCATGACTTAGTGACTGAACAACAACTATCCCTATCAAGCACTTTTTGCTCATATGTGTGTTTCCACAACCCTCAGCTTCTCTTATTTTCTGCTGTATGAATCTAATATGTATACCGTTCCTAACTCAGAAATACATGGGTAAAAAGAATTCCATAAAAATAAATTCCAGGCTCCTCTCCCACTGATAAAACAGCTTTCTCCTTTGGTAATTTGTTGTTCCCTTGATTTGTTCAAAGACACATTGCTCTAAGATGGGAGATACATATATGTATGTATTTTTTAAAGACTTTTATTTCTTTAGACAGTCTGAGGTTTCTCTTTTAATTCTATATCTTCAGGTTATCTACCAGCCACATTTAAAATTTTTAAACCTGAAATATGCTTAGAGAAGTTCTCACTGTGACTGATCCCAGTGTTCTACCGTCACATGAATGCCATATCCTGTCTTGCACTTTAACCAGTAAGTAGAGGAAAATGACACAGACAGTAACAGCAAGCTCAGCATAAAAAATAACAATATGCACAAGTGGTCACTGGGTCATCTTGGACAATGAAGATTCTTTATATGAACACAATGCACAGGCATTGCTTTATGCCAGCTCCTATTAGGAAAAAGACGAAAGACATTTTATAGACCATTTGAATCATATTGAAATTACTATTAAAACATAGATTTTGTCTTTATCTCAACTACTTGTTTGTTTTCACGTTCCCTCAATGACCATATGTCTAACACCCAAACTTGTGTCAAAATATATTAATAATTTAATTGAAAAAATAATAAAAATAAAGTGCATCTTACCTTGAGACCTTTATAAAAATGTGTACTTTTAGACAGATAAAATTACTGTGCTTCATAAAGTAAATTCTTGTCTAGAAACTTGAAGTATGGGGATGGGAGGGCAGCAGGAGGGCTGCATGTGTTTGAATATATGGATTTGTGTGTATATATAATATATATGGCAGTGAAATTTATTTTGGGCCTGTGACCTATCTAGTTAAATATAAGAAGGAGATAGACCTGGTCCTAGATTTCAGCCTACAGAACTTTCAATTGTTGTTGTTTAGTCACTAATTTGTGTCTGACTCTTTGCGACCCCATGGACTATAGCCCGCCAGATTCCCCTGTCCATGGGATTTCCCAGGCAAGAATACTGGAGTGGGTTGCCATTTCCTTTTCCAGGGGATCTTCCCAAACAAATGTGTTAGCTATAGTCAATGGTAACCAGGAATTCTGGATGGACATAGGCTAGAAAAATCTAAGAAAAAGTAAATTCCTTGGGAATGAGAAAATTGCTCAATGATCAGACCTGGGGAAAGGTCCAGGGCTGCTATATTAAGAGTTATTTGATGGGCAGCTCAAATGCTGGTCTGTCTGTCATCATGGCACCTGTGGATGAGTCAGTGAATCATTCTCCACATAAGCTAAGATTTGTGGAGAGACAGAGTTGAGACAAATAGCTCCATGGTTAACAGTGGCTGAAAAATAAGCAAGTCATAAATATTGTTGTAAGCATTGATGGAATATGCATTGCCTTTGAATAATGTCTTTATAAACATCTGATTAAGTTATATTGAGAAAAAAACTATTGAGGGTGCCAGAAGAAACATCCTCTCTGAATAGTTAAAATAAGTAATTTCCTACACTAGATAATTTCAGAGGCCACAGAAACCTCAACAATCTTTCATATTATCCTCCAAGCTTTCATTCATTCATTTATTAAGCATAAATTTATGATAGTTTTTTCCTTTTTCCTTGCTCAACTGCAGAGTCCTACAGTGTTTTGTGGAGTTTAAAAAAAGGGAAGGTTTGATACTCCTGGAAGTCACATAGTTGTAGAAATTTTTAAGTGTTTGTTGTTTTGTTTTTGTCCATTTGTTTTTTGTCTTTATTTGGCTTGGTGCTTGGAAATATTGTGGAGTCTCAAGAAATCTTTGTAGAACTTTTACTTAGGGTAAATATAAAATCAGAATTTGAAAGAATAAGAAACTACCAAATGATTGCATTCCTTAGGGATTGGATGAATTTCAGGGAGTCAGGGGTACATGTGAGGATAAGGAGGTTAGGTGTCAAATGCAAGACCTGCCTTCTTTGCAGTGTGATTAGGATGAAAAAATGTTAAGCCCTTGAAATATTGTATGTGTCCTGCTCATTATCCTGTTGCCTCCAGAAATACTCTCCTGGAGAATGAGACACACCCAGCTCATCCTTTTGTCCTTCAAACTAGAATAGTCCCTCAGGGTGTCTCTGCATGGGTAAAACAGAAATCCAACTAAACACAAAGAGCTTTTCCTATCAATGAATTAAGGCTTTCAGATTAAGTTGAAAAATGAAATTTTATTCCATTCATACCTCAGCACTTTCTTATCTGAGAAGTGCAATTGGTATCATCAGTAAATGAGTCATGTGAGGAGAGGCCAGGCATGCAGCGTCTAGAACTTGAAGCTTCCCTGTGCCCTGCTCTGATGATGAAATTCTCCAAAAGAGCTGTGATGTATCCTGTCTATGAAATGTTTTTCCCTGTTCCGCTCATTCAGGATGTGACTCAAGGCAACCCGAAACTCAAGAATTAAGTTTGGGATAATCTTAATATCAGTTTGGGATAATCTTGCAATGATCAATTAGGAGTGATGAACTTAGTTGATGTTGCCTTTCAAATATCTTTCAGAATTCTTCCTATAGATTAAACTCGGTATGCCACACTCCATTAGAAAAAATGAACATAATGGATACATTTGATTTTCCCACTTTTTATGAAAGGAATAAACCAACAGGTGACAAACTAGTGTTGGAATGAAGGGAGATAGTAGCAACAAACACCGACATCAGAAAATCCAACATGAGCACAAACAAGCCATCTCTCCTGGATGGCACCAACCTTCCTTGAGCAAGGAGACCTCTCTGCCTCTGCTTCTAGCCTTAAGCAATGTTTCTTACCTTAATATAAGTACTTATACACGTGCTTAGTTGCTAAGTCGTGTCTGATTCTTTGTGACCCTATGGACTGTAGCCCGCCACGCTCCTCTGTTCATGGGGTTCTCCAGGCAATAATACAGGAACGGGTTGCCGTTTTCCTCCTCCGTGGGATCTTTCTGACTCAGGGATGCAACCCGTGTATCCTGTGTCTCCTGCATTGCATGTGGATTCTTTACTCACTGAGCTATCAGCGAAGCCTGATTGAGTCTCAGATTCTGATTTAGTATGTCTGGAGTCAGTCTTACCTTTTACATTTCTAGTAAAATCATAAGCGAGGGTTTCCCAGTCTCAACACTATTAATGGTGTAGTATATATAAGAGCTCAGTCATGTCCAACTCTTTGAGACCCCACGGACTGTATGTAACCCACCAGGCTCCTCTGACCATAGGGTTTTCCAGGCAAGAATACTAGAGTGGGTTGTCATTTCCTACTCCAGGGAATCTTACTCACTCAGGGATCAAACCCATGTCTCTTGCATTTCCTGCATTGGCAGGTGGGTTCTTTACCATTGCACCACCTGGGAAGCATATTTTGGACCAATTAATTTTTTGGAGGGTTCCTATCCTGAACAGTGTGAAATGTTTAGCACTCTCCCAGACCTCTACCCACTAGATACCAGTAGCAAACCCCTGACCAGTCATAATCATCAAATATGCGTCCAGATATTGTCAAGTGTTTGTTGGAGGACAAAATCACCATCAAAGGGGATACTAACGCAATGGTCTTAGGAGTGGAATATTCAGAGGACTCTGCTTGAGATCCCTGTTAACTATGCATCTGCCTGCAGAGTGAGGAGTGGGTGGGGCCAAGAGAAAGAAACCAGTCTGAGCCGATGTTCCCCTTCTTGAGTAAGGACTAGGTATCTAGGACTTGGGAATTGTGAGCTAAAATCGTCCAGGCTCGTTTCTAAGATTTATGAGGCCTCTTTGCTGAATCTGTTTTCCCAAGGACTGACCACATCACAGATGTGTATACCCTCAGGCCTTCAGGAGGATTGGCCAAAGGGAGACACAGTGAGAGGTATGGACCAAGCTCAGATACGAGCCCAGGATGTCCACATGCATGCAGTCCAACCACAGTGCAGGAAGAAGTGAAAGGAGAAGGACCAGGTATGGGAAAAAGCAGAGTAGAGGCTAAGAAGGGATCCTCTACAACTTGCCATGTTTTGGTACAGAAACAAAAGTCTGAACATTATGAGTACAAGCTTGAATTTCTAGTTCATTATGAAGGGTATGCTTATCAAAATATTTAATTATTTTTTGCCTGATTTATGACATTTAGATGTGTCATATATAAACCTCCATGTGTCCTCATACCTTGGACCCTACAAGTACTAGGGTTGGCCTAGTTTTAGGGCTGGGGGAGAATTCTGAATGTTCAATACCAAGATAAGATCCCAGTTATTTGGAAAATGGAGAACTTTCCTGTAAGAGGAAATAAGTTGCTTAACATGGAAGACATGTGTTAGGACTCAAAATGTAGCACAAAGCATAAAGCTTAACCTGCACACATAGCTCCCTGTGAGTCTATCTGACTCACACCGTCTTCTTTGACCTATGTCAGGCAAGGAGCAACTTTTCTGTAAAGTGTCAGTAAATATTTTAGCCTTTGAAAGCCAAGTGTTCCTGTTATAGCTACTCAACTCTGTTGTAGGTTGAAAGCAGCCACAGATAGTACATAAAGCAATGAATGCAGCTTTCTTCTAATCAAATTTCCTTTACAAAAACACTTAGTTTGCTAAACCCCATGCTGTATTCCCCCTCAAAGAAATGGGGCCCTCAGTTAAATGTTGGTAGGGAGTAATACTAAGTGTTGGTAGACAGTTTCTCAGTGCATGTTAAAAATCAAACCATACACAGTGTGGAAGATACTGATGAAAATATGATTTTTTTTGGTAACATATTTTGTCCACCTGGTCTCAGAATGTTGACTGTAATAGAATGTGCCTTTCATTTAGTGTTTGTCTTCTAATCATGCTCATTTATCTATGAGGCTTCCTTGGTGGCTCAGTGGTAAAGAATCCACCTGTCAGTGCAGGAGACATGGGTTCAATCTCTGATCTGGGAAAATACTCTGGAGAAGGAAATGGCAATCCACTCCAGTATTCATGCCAGGGAAATCCCCTGGACAGAGGACCCTGGTGGTTGCGGAGTTGAATACAATGTAGCTACTAAACAACAACAATCTATTTATAGCCATCATCAATATCACTGCTTAGTCAAGGCTATGTCCCTTTGTTCACTTAGTTCATTTACTATCTCTCTAACTGAAGTCTGTATGCTCTGTGGGGTTTATTTTCTGCTTTTTTGTGCTCAATTTATGACTGTTACCCGGCTGAGCAGAAAGGAGGTAGGTACTATGTTCTCCTTCAGTTGGAAAGAAGTAAGTTCTGAATTGCACTGTGGACTGAAAACTGATCCTTATGTTGGGAAGAAATATGGATGGAATCCCATTTTTGATATAAATTTTAGTATGTCTTTCCTGGAAGCTGCAACTCACAATCAGGTAGTCCACCAAGGGCCTTAACAGTAATAGAAAATAGAATTACCCCTTTTCTTCAATCTATAACCACCTCTAGATTCTTAATAATTCTGTGCAAGGGCCTAAAGATATAGATTTGTCCACAGTAGGACATCTGTCTAAGACACTTTTTTTAAAATATGCTTATGGTTTACTGCAGTTTTAGATTCCCAGCTAATTTAGAAGAAAGTACAGAGGCTTTTCATATACTCTATTCAATCACAGTCTTTCCCTTTATCAGTATCCCCCATGAGGGTACTACATTTGTTATAAGTGATGAAGAGTGTTTTATTTGCCTTAACACATCCATGTGCAATCACATAACCATGACTTATCCAGAAACACAGCACAGTAATTAAAAATTGAAGATGAGGCCTGTGTTCTCATTCCCTATCCGTTACCTGCAATATGCATCAAGCTCCGATGTGGAGAGGGAGGCAGGCCGATAAAACATTTGCAAGGCAGAGAAAATGTTTTCAGGCTGAAATATTCAAAAATACATCTGCAAGGCCAATAGGAAATGTATTATACAGAGTACATGGAGAAAAGTGTTCCCACGATAGAAAACCAAGGTTCTTTGCTCATTTCTACCTAAAAAAAGCTTTAAGGTCTTCATTCTTCTTTTTCTGTAGCTAATATATTTCCCAAAGTCTGCAATTATCACACATGAGTAGAGCAGAGGAAATGTGCTGTGCTTTCTACAGTACTTCTCATCCTATCCTTGATAATAATAATGGTGATGGACAGGAGTTTTATTTCTGGAAGCATGGTCACCATGTAAAACCAAATTATCAGATTTCAGGGCCAAAAAGAACATTTTGTTGGATGTAATAGTTATAAATCATTCCTCTCTAGAATACACGAAGTTGTGGCTTTTAGCAAAGAAATATATCAAATGTAGTTTAATATTGATCTTTTTTCCTTTGGAAATGCATTTCAGCCAAGAGGACCCCAAAGTTTAGTAAATCTGCATGTAATTCTTATGCAGGCTATAGTTACACTTCCCCCTTATTTTATTGAGAAATGTTTGTGACAGTTCACTCAATTTATTCTCCCAAATCTGACTTGCTATATATAGAAATGCATCATGAGAGACTGTGGCTTCACATTTATTGAGAATATCAGAGTGTGTATACTGAAAAGGAGTGAATGATCCCCTGAATGAAAGTGACACCCCAACAGTTCCCTTGGGAAGCTCCTTCCTAGAAGAAGTGTCATATAAGTATGTTACCATATTTTGCCATATGTGGTCTTTATCAGTCAAGCCATAATTGATCAGACTAGGTTTAAGTGCCTGGACAAAAAATAACCCACCAATAGACTGTACAGTTGTTTTACTGTATTTTTGTCTTTAGATAGGGGTATTGAATCCAATGATATATACACATCACAAGGAAATGGAAGATATGCATAAGCATAAAACTTAAAGTACAATAAACTGTATATTGACTACCTTCCATAGAACTTTCTGCATAATGTTCATCAATAAGAAAAATTATTTCCATCATAGCACAAATATGGGAAATGCTGAGTTAAATTAAGTTGAAGGGATTTATTTATTACAAAGTTTCTCAAAATGTTTAAAATACAAATATGAATCGTACATCTACATGGAAAGTAATAACCCAAATTTTGGCTGTAGATCCTCAGCTGGTTTTTAAATGAGTTTTTAAACATAATGTAGGACAATAGACTTACATGAATACAGTTTAGAAAATGCTGAAATAGAAGAATATGAGAGAGAAGGAAATTTCAAAAACAGGGTCAGATTCCCTGAATCCCTCACATTGCTGGAAGAGTAGAGTTGATGAAAATAGGGAGCAGTGGATTCAGGTTATAGGAGCATAAAAGCATACTTTATTGCTGCACTATTGTCCTGGGTAGAGGATCTTGAAGGCTACTGAATTGCATTTCATCTTTATGATGATTTGCTTTGAAATTTTGTAACTCTTTCTCACTGTTCTATAATTCTTATTAAAAACACTCATCAATTATATACGTTAGATCAATAGAGAGCAATTCATCTAGTTCAAAGTTTCAACTGAGGATAGATTCCTTTTACTCTAATTGAATAAACATTTGAATGGAGAACTTTACTGTACAGGATATGGATAAAACAATTACAAGCCTGATTGTTGCCTCCTGCCTGAACCACTAGTGAGGCGATGGGGGCTCCTAAACAGTAGTGCCATTGAGGATTGGAGTTTTCCTCTCCCAAGTAGAAGAAGAAGATAGAAACAGGCCATATTCTGGTAGTCTTTGTGGCCAACAATCCAGGATCTTCCCTTAGTCTTAACTGAAAGTCAGAAAATTTTTGTGTATGGTGTTAGAAAGTGTTCTAGTTTCATTCTTTTACAAGTGGTTGACCAGTTTTCCCAGCACCACTTGTTAAAGAGGTTGTCTTTTTTCCATTGAATATCCTTGCCTCCTTTGTCAAAGATAAGGTGTCCATAGGTTCGTGGATTTATCTCTGGGCTTTCTATTCTGATCCATTGGTCTATATTTCTGTCTTTGTGCCAGTACCACACTGTCTTGATGACTGTGGCTTTGTAGTAGAGTCTGAAGTCAGGCAGGTTGATTCCTCCAGTTCCATTCTTCTTTCTCAAGATTACTTTGGCTATTCGAGGTTTTTTGTATTTCCATACAAATTGTGAAATTCTTTGGTCTAGTTCTGTGAAAAATACATTGGTAGCTTGATAGGGATTGCATTGAATCTATAGACTGCTTTGGGTAGAATAGCCATTTTGACAATATTGATTCTTCCAATCCATGAACACGGTATGTTTCTCCATCTGTTTGTGTCCTCTTTGATTTCTTTCATCAGTGTTTTATAGTTTTCTATGTATAGGTCTTTTGTTTCTTTAGGTAGATATACTCCTAAGTATTTTATTCTTTTTGTTGCAATGGTGAATGGTATTGTTTCCTTAATTTCTCTTTCTGTTTTTTCATTGTTAGTATATAGGAATGCAAGGGATTTCTGTGTGTTAATTTTATATCCTGCAACTTTACTATATTCATTGATTAGTTCTAGTAATTTTCTGGTAGAGTCTTTAGGGTTTTCTATATAGAGGATCATGTCATCTGCAAACAGTGAGAGTTTCACTTCTTCTTTTCCTATCTGGATTCCTTTTACTTCTTTGTCTGCTCTGATTGCCGTGGCCAAAACTTCCAACACTATGTTGAACAGTAGTGGTGAGAGTGGGCACCCTTGTCTTGTTCCTGATTTCAGGGGAAATGCTTTCAATTTTTCACCATTGAGGGTGATGCTTGCTGTGGGTTTGTCATATATAGCTTTTATTATGTTGAGGTATGTTCCTTCTATTCCTGCTTTTTGGAGAGTTTTAATCATAAATGAGTGTTGAATTTTGTCAAAGGCTTTCTCTGCATCTATTGAGATAATCATATGGTTTTTATCTTTCAATTTGTTAATGTGGTGTATTACATTGATTGATTTGCGGATATTGAAGAATCCTTGCATTCCTGGGATAAAGCCCACTTGGTCGTGGTGTATGATTTTTTTAATATGTTGTTGGATTCTGTTTGCTAGAATTTTGTTAAGGATTTTTGCATCTATGTTCATCAGTGATATTGACCTGTAGTTTTCTTTTTTTTGTGGCATCTTTTTCTGGTTTTGGAATTAGGGTGATGGTGGCCTCATAGAATGAGTTTGGAAGTTTACC